>NC_044498.1:22097564-22167564 GCF_902362185.1 Chanos chanos | reverse complement strand
AGGTTTCTTTGAGTCAAAAAAGCAGAGATCTGTCTACAAAGGTTTGCCCCACTATAATTGTTTCTATTTCCAAGACTCAAACAACCAAAATAGCTGGAAAATGTATATTTCAGTGCCTTTTGAATGGACAAAATGCATACTGAAAGTGTTTGACAAGTATTGTAATGATGTCTCTCACATTTGGATCAGAAATCTTTTTGTTTTGAATATTTCCTTAGGAGTACGGAGGTGTAAGTCCAAGCCTGCAGTGTTGACGGCATTATTCTGTTGGACTTTTTATTCAAAATCCTGGTTTCAAGGGAAGAAATCATTTCACTTTTTTAACAAGTTGAAGTCAGTCTGGCATAGTGGTTTTTGGATAACCTCATAGAGCAGTTAAGAATCAAACCAAGTTTGACACTTCAACCATGGATCTGCCTTGTGGATAAAATCTGCTTCATTGCTCTTGATAATGAAGCAAAGTTTAGGTGACATAGCTTCCCTCTGAGAATACTGATCTTTAATAGAGACACTGAAAAGATCAAAGACATCTGGGCTTAACATGTCGAATTAGGAACGCCACATTGTGTTCATGTACTAATTGCAAGGAACGAAGTTTGCTTTACTGTTCAGAAGGGCGTCTTGTCCAAGTTGATTCTCATTCAGATGTGGTGCCTCTTAGCCTCTCGTTCTCTCTGAATACATTTTCATTATTTTAAATTTGGAGCAACATCAAGATAGTTTCGGGGCGCGCGCACACACACACACACACACACACACACACACACTTCTCTTGGTCTTGACCCTTTTTTTCCCCTCACTCACACCCCCCTTGTTTCACAGTGGAATGAAAGTATTACACTTCGCCAGTGCAACCTCTCTGCGCTTGGACCTGTTTTGGAACTTTCCTCCAATTCTCTGCTGGAGGCTGTTTACAAAACAGTGTTGTACCAGCAGCATTATCTGAGCCCTTCACCAGAACACTGTTAACAAGAACTGAACTGCCTCTTGTTGTTTAACAGAAACAACGTCCTTAAACATGATGTGTGTGCCTTAATCTATAGATGAGAATTTGTCAAAAAAAAAAAAGACTGGAAATCTAATTAGCAGAACTTAAATAATAAATGGTACGTTCAAATGTAAGTTGAATAAAGAAAGAAAATATTATATATTAGTCTGTTCTAAGATAAATTTCTCATCCACATTGGTTTGATGTCATCTATGCAAGAATGATGTTTTGTGAAAGAAAATATATGATGTTAATCTTCAATCTGCAAAATTATAATCATATAATCACAATGAATTATATGATATCCAACCAATGCCTCTACAGAAGTGAAAATGAGAGAACATTAGACTCATATGTTTTCATATAAGCAAGAGCACTCTTGATGATATTGAGAGTGAAGCTTGCATTTAAATCCAAAGGATACTGCTCTTGACATGGGCGTAGCCATGGCAACGTAGTCCATAGGCTAAAGATAGGATTGCATTAATTGAACACACTTCCCATTTCTCACCTACAGAGGAACAGCATCAGGAGAGGCAGCAGCTGAACTTGATAAATCCAGAAAAAGGGAGCAGCTGACAATGTTGGTGCCCCGGTTCCGCTTTCTCAGATTGAATTGATTAATACAGGAGACATGTGGTTGAGATGGAGAACATAGATTAGAGAGACCACCTGCAGCCACGTAAGTGGTTTAGTGCATGATGTGAGACTGCATTAAAAACACCTTCTTAGCCTACATCTCCCTGTAACAACAACAACAACAACAACAACAACAACAACAACAGGAATATGTCTGTGTCTGTCAGTTCAGACATGATGAGTGGAAAATGTGGCAATTGCTGCATAGCATCCACTGCTATAGTCTTTGTTATTTGTTAATGTGCTGTGGCTATGGGAGAAGTCCTTGTTTTGCTAAGACAATTATGTCACACGCACACACACACACACGCATGCAAACACAAGCAGAGAAAAGAAAGGAAAGATATGTGGCACCCCAAGAGTATGGTTGAGTGCATTGAGGGCTCTTGGGCACAGTTTCTGCAAAGCCTCTGTCACAATGGGATTAGTGTCTGTAGCTAGGGCTAATCCCAAATTGTCTCTAGTGCACCATACTGAACCACCCTACAAAACTGGCAGATGACAGAGTGAGAGAGACAGAGAGAGAGAGGGAGGGAGAGAGAGAGAGACAGAGACAGAGAGAGAGGGAGAGAGAGAGAGAGACAGAGAGGGAGAGAGAGAGAGGGGGGGGGGCAGTGGGACAGTATAGGACAGTGGGACAGCTATTTTGATTAAATTAGTTTTTTTTCCTTCAGTGTCAGCTGCGAAGGGGTAAATGGTGCCACTGGATAGAGGCCTAAAAGCAATTTGGGTAATCTGTAACACGGGGCGCAGGATTGTCAGCCATCTGTGGGGGTGACGTGCTCAGTAATCAGTCAACAAGTTAGATTTACACCCGTGGTAAGCCCTGCACTGATAAATACCACAGTAACCCCCTACTGCCCCTAACAGACAAACACACACACATATATAGACACACACACACACACACACGCACACACACACACGCACACACACACACACACACACACAGCCTTGTAGGCTGTGGACTCCTTGACCCCACCCCTGAACATTTTCCCCATATTAGTATGATTCACACCAAAAACCCTGAGCTTTGTTGAACTGAGAGGCAAGAGGAACCACAGCGGACTGTTTAAACAGGAGGTGGTGGTCTGTAGTCCTGTCCATTTGAACTTAGAACTTAGTTTTACTAAATACACCTTCAAACATCCACATAAAAATACTTTCACTGAAAAAATACCTTCCTGTAATATTATGACTAAAACATAACGTCTAGGCCAACCTTGTTTAAAGAAAGCATTTGACTGAAAAATACTCTGTACCCTAAAACCAATAAACAAGCGTTGGTTTCCATGAGGATCATTGCATGACAGAAAAGGCCAGTGAATGAAAGTGTTTACTGACTTTCAAAGCTTTATTTGTATAACGACGGTTGCCTTCAGTCTAGTGCACAAAAGTCTTGACACACGTTTGCCTCCTGCTCGTTTATTAGTGAAACACACCATCTATCATTGTCTGATTGAGAGACACGTCAACGGTGTTTAAAATAAATTTCAGTAACATATACAGAGACCCTTGTTTTCCTCGGAGAGTGAAAGTTTGAAGTTTAGTCTTCTTGGAGTGCTGGTATTTTTGTCATTTTAAAATAAGTTCAAAGTATCCATCCATGAGAACATTTGCATCAGTCACATTTCTGAATAATTATTCAAATTCTCTGTGAAATACTGTAAGGGGTTCACAGCAAGGTTTACGATTGTTTATAACATGACTTATTACTGCATTATAACTATGACTGTCCTGCAATACATTACACATGTTAGCTGTAAGGCAAGTGTTTGAAGCCCAAGCAAAATGAACTCATGAAACCAGAATAATGAACAATGCTAAAGAGTTGTTAAAAATATTTTTGATATGACTCTGTGAATACATGAGTCAGCTTAAACTATGTTGGTTAATTTCTTGATATTTTTCGCAAACTTTGTTCTTTACTTATAAGATAACACCAACATCATTTCTGTGCTGCGTTTAAAGGCATTCAGTTGAAGGCATTTGGAGACTGAGAGGTGGGTGTTGACATTTAACATCACCTCAGTGTTGTTTACAGTGAATCTTATGCAAAAAAAATGTCACTATGGTTGGCTCATAGTAAATCCAATACCATTATAGACACACACACGCACACAAACACACACACACACACACACACACACACACACACACACACACATTCTTTTACAAACACCTCACATCTCTGTTTTCAGTCTAGCTGGAGCCCAGAATGATGAAGAATCTGAGGGCAAAACACTGATCACCTGTCCCACAGTCATTCCAAGGTGTTCCAAGGGCCCGAACCCATGAGATGAAGCCTGGTCGTGTCACCAGAAGGCATAGATCAAATTCAAAGACGCATTCTGACAACTTCTCCCGTGAGTTTACAGAAGGTGTTCTCCAGAATAATTATACGCTGACTCATACTTAACATTACTCTCCTCAGATGAAGCAATGGCTGCACTCACTTGGGAGGGTTCCCTTTGTGTTAATTCCCAGTGACGACAGGACTCCGAAGACCACTCGGAGTACATCGCTCTTTAGAGGAACCACCTAAATCTACATCTGCAACGTTTTACACAGGACAATGAACTCACTGACGAGTGGAACATTCTGGTAATGGAACAGCAAGCCACTTTTTAATCTTTTTTTTTTTTTTTCACAAGTGTATACTTCGAGCTGGGAGGAGACCTACTTAGTTCCACTTAAATGAAGTCTAAGAGTTGAGATGATATCTCTATATTGTCCCCTATGGAGCATGGTAATTGGACATTGCTTAAGAGGGAAAACACTGACATGAGAAGCAGACAGGTTTCTTTTTTTTCTGTTCTGGAGGCTTAATTTCCAACAGATGATGATTCAAGAGCCTCCACGATGTCTTTAACCCATTTGGAATATTTATGACTTTTTGATGGGGTCCATAATTGTTAATCAATTTTCGTAGCCTACTCATTCTTACGGTTTGTTTGTTTTGATGTTTAGAGAACACTAGTGATTTAGTCTTACATATCTGACCAAGTGTCACACAATATTTATCTTACGACTCAAATTCTTCCCTCTGCAGAACAATTGAGTTACTGGTACTTAAGCTCAATTAGGGAGAGGGTGTCTTTCACAGAGGGCTAATGGTCAGACCGTTGACGAGCAAATCAAATCACTTTGGAAGTCGAGGTCAAAGGAAGTGACCTGGGGGGTGGGGTACCAACCCCAATTACTCAAAAGAAGGGATCTGTCAGCACCCATCGTCGTGGTGTAGAAGGAACGAGAGGGTGTTGTTTGTGGCCTGGTGGAGGATGACTGAATCACTTCAACAGATCTTCTACAGCAGCATCAACTCCATCAGCCCCCAATGACCAGGAATGGGTTGTTCAGTTTCAGCTTGGCCAATTCAGGGAAAGAAATTGAAATTCAATCCATGAAGTCCACTTCAATCTGAGAATGACAACAAGAGGGAGGTTTCCAGGAAACTAAGCAAAATTTCAAATGTTCCCGGCCAGTTGGTCGATCGGGAACGACTCCTCCACCCCCAACAATATCTGAATCTGCCCTCCTATGGTTTACTAACAAATGCCACGGTCAGAACACAATGCACATTCCCCTAAACATTGGTTACTTACAAAGGGACACAAACAGGCCACTGCTTACGATATCGCTTGCGTGACCACGACTCAACACATCCCACTCCTGCACTGGTATATAGGAAACCGTTATGTAAACCGAGGAGGTGGATAGGAAGAGAAAGGGTAAAACACTTAGTGGAACACAAGGTGGGGGGGGGGAGAAAAAAAAACCCGATTGAGGTGGATCCTCATAGCGTGAAAGGAATACCCTGTTACTCCTCATGTTGTTTGTGATGATTGGGCATAGAGTCATGATTATCCGCCAGGCTAACGAGCCTCGTAATCAGCTGGCATGTGTCTGTTTCCTGACCGAGAGAGACAGAAACAAGAAAGGAAGATGAAGGACAGAGAAACAGACGAATATTGTTTCTATTTATCTGTAGTGGGGATGGGCCTGTGGTATTTTTGGATTGGCCGTTGTTTTTTCCTTCTCAAAATTCCGGGTTCCATTTTTTTCTCCCCTTTTTTTTCTCTCTTCTCCCCTGTTCCCAGCCTATGAACCACTGCTTCACTTCCTCTCCTGCTTCCTATTCTCAGACTCCGATTAGTGTGTGTGTGTGTGTGTGTTTTCCGTGTGCGTGTGTATTTGTGTGTGTGTGTGTTTTCCATGTGTGTGCATGTGTGTATGTGGGTATGTGTGTGTATGTGTATGTGTGTTGTCTCTGATTTGGTGTTTGTGTGTGTGTTTGTATGTGTGTGTGTTTGTGTGTGTGTGTGTGTGCACTCGTGCATGTTTTCCATGTTTGTGTCCATGTGTGTTTGTATGCGTCTTTTCTGTGATTGTATATGTATGTATTTTTGTGTGTTTTCCGTGTTACTGTCTGCACATGTGTGTGTGCGTGCGTGTATCATGTGCGTGGAGGATATGGCCATTAAAGAAATGCGAGTGTGTCAGTAGTATGTGTATGTGTGTGTGTGTGTGTGTGTGTGGGTGTGTGTGTGTGGGTGTTTTCTGTGTTTCTGTGGGTATGTACGTACGTATGTGTGTGTGTGTGTTTTCCGTATTATTGTGTGCGCCTGAGTGTGTGTGTGTGTGTGCGCCTGAGTGTGTGTGTGTTTTTTCTGTGTTACTGTGTGCGCCTGAGTGTGTGTGTGTTTTCCGTGTTATTGTATGCACCTGAATGTGTGTGTGCGTGTGTTTTCCGTGTTACTGTATGCGCCTGAGTGTGTGTGTGTGCGTGTGTGTATCTGTGTGTGGAGGATATGGCCATTAAAGAAATGCGAGTGTGTCAGTAGTTCTGTGACTGCTGCTTTCTCAGACACAGCTGCTGAATAGGAGGTGGGGGACATGACTCTGCAGTCAGGTTTAGTCCGCACAAATGGATCTGATTAGCATCTCCGCCAAGCCACATTCTGCTCCAACTCTCTGTAGAGTGGACAAAAATATTGATTTGAATGGGCGACCCTGTCTTTAAAAGACATCCTTTTTTCACTATAACAAATAAATATGTAAAATTCACCTTGTATTTAGGGGAAGTGAGGTTTGACTCATGTGTGGCTCCAGAAAATAGTGGCTGAAAGTGGTGACATCACATAACAGGAGGTGATCACATCAGAATGAAAAAAAAAAGAGTATAGTTCTGCTCTTGCAAGGCGCTGACGTTTAGAGAGTGTATTGTCTGGATAAGTATGTACATGATGACAAAGAGAAGTGCAGTCCTAAGCAGCGTTTTCTTTTTTTGGCTTGAGTTTTCAAAGCAAATGAGTCAAATCCAGGGAGTATTCAATCAAGTCCTCCACAGAGACTCTATGAAAACAATGTTATTATTCCAGTAATAACAAGAGTAGACAGCGAGAGCTAAGTGTGTATGAGCCAGAATAGAGATAGACTATGGAGGGGAGCACTGGAAGCCTGATCATACAAATGCATCATATGCATATTGGTTTGCTCTGGCCCCATTTCACTCTCACAGAGTCAGGTCTGATGTGCCAGTTTATCCACTCAAGCATTGACTGTGGGATGTGGAAACTGTTAAATTGCCAAACAATGAATTCATGTCATAATAAATCAGTGTAATTGCAGATATTGTGCATAACACAGCCAACACCTTTCACAGATAGACAAACACACAGATTTATAATGTTAACTTTTTTTTTTGTTTAGGAATAATTCATCATCAGACACTGAAAAGTGGAAAAATAGCATGAATGTTAATCTAAAAAAGACAACAAATATCTTTTTCTTCAGAAGGAGAGATACGTGCAAACAAATGAGACCACAGACATTGATAGTTGATGTTAGTGTTAATACTGAATTGGTTATGTTCATTTTGAGGAGGCATTTCCTGCCCATAATGAAATACCTCATAGTATGTCAGAGTGGTTTGGTCTGACGTGAGTGTGTTTGACAGAGAATGAAGCCGACAGCTCCACAGTTTATCCAGAAAAAAAAAAGGAAAAAAAAAAAGCTTTGGGAAGTCGCTTGGGGATGCCATGAGGAATGGAGGTCATCACAGCTTGTAGTTACACTGTCATTTTATGAGGTCAGCTTTCGGTGACATGTAGCACTGAGTAGTACCAACACTTCCACAGAAAAAAAAAAGAGAGAGAGAGAGAGAGAGAGAGAGAGAGAGAGATGTGTGTAATACCAAGAACTCTCCGACAGAGTACAACTGACTCCGGTTAAAATGGGATTTGTTTCCTGAAGCTCTTTGTTGATATGAAAACAGTACAGCATTGCTTCATCAACAGCCAGAGCCACAAGACAGGCCTCTGTGTTTACGGAGAAACAACAGCCTCTGCCATTTTGTTCTTACACGCAGTTTTCCTCCTCAGGGAGCTGATCCGCAGATGGTTCACTGTGTGCAATATCGAAAGTCAGGTCATATTTAGTGATCTGGAGATAAGCCAGTGTTTGTCTCCCTAAGGACCATCTTTGAGCTTTTTTGTCATACCTATGAATATGTCTTTGAAAGTCATATTTCTGTATTAGACACGGGCACTGTTTAATGTCACAGTTCAAAGAAGCTGAAAACCACCAAAATGAATATTTTAGAGAAGATATACCATCTTTGACTTTTTTTTTCTTTCCAAGGATTTTTTTCCTGACACCATCTCCATGTCTGCCTGTGCATCTACAGGCATCGTGAAACTGTTCTTACACAAGTGGGCGAACACAAGCCCTCCCTGTGACTGATTCCCAATCTTACATCAGTTGTGTCTGTACTGTAGCTGGCAGGAGTATCAGGGCTCTCGTTTTCACCGGGACCTCTGAGATAAGGACCTTTGCAATGTCAGATAGGGTGGAAAAAAAAAACTGAAAATGTTTCATTTCCAGACATGGTCTGTGCCTTTACAGAGATAGTGTATCTACCTGCTGATCGGTCTTCGGATGGGCATTTACCTCACAGAGCTTAGCATGTGGGTCCTCTTATTAATGTTTAGAGTGTAAATGTTTACGAGAGGTCTGCTTTTAGAGCAAGAAACAAACAGGCTACGCCTATCTCTGTTTCAGTGTGAGGGTCAGATGTAGGCGTGCAAAAAGGGGAATCATTTTTTTTTTTTTCTTCTTATTGACCCCTGTTACGGTTTGTTTATTGGTACATAAATTCACATATTCCCCTGACACTAAATTAGCACCACAGATGTTCTGTAAGAGGAGGCTAGCATGCTTTTCAAAATCATAATAAAGTGCCTTTCCCCAAACCCCCAATCAGTGTTTATTATTTTTTCTCTCAAAGTTTGATGTCATGTTGAACATCTGTGGCAATGTTTCAAGAAAAAAAAAAAAAAAAAAGAGAGAGAGAAATACGTCAGTATGTGATTCGCTCTAGTGGTATGAATATTACTTTCAGGCCTTTTTGCTAGCATAGTAGAGCTTTTTAGCTAGATCTTTCCGGAGAGACGAGATTCTATAGTTTAGCTTGTGTGCTCAGATTGTTTTGTTTTGTTTTGTTTTGTTTTTTTTTCCAAATTGCTTATTGCAAAATTCACTCTTTGTGTTTGTTACATCAGTTGAAAGCTGGTCCACAATGTCTTTCTCACATGTTCTGTGTCATGATGCACTGTACAGTTTCTGCCTTCCCTCCTAATCTGTGTTATCATCTGCTGCAAGCATGTAAATAAAAGTGTAAGAAAGATTTATTGTTGGTCTTTACTGTAAGCCAACAAGATAACTCTAGGGATATTTGGGGGATTTTTTTTTTCCCTTCTCCTGAAGATTGTATAATGTTACAAGAATGTAACTGTTCAACAAAAAAAAAAACCCTCTGAGAAGAAAACACAGGTTTTTTGGGAAATGCTATATTCAGTTTAAAGACCAGCATAATAATTGCAATCTTTCCAAGACTGCTGTTTCATATCCCAAGTTATGACATTCTGAGGTAAATGTTTCCGAAGATCCTTTTTGTCACCTTCTTTTGAAGATTTTCAGACATTTTGCTCTTTTAGAATTTTAACCTTGAATCTGAACCAAACTCTCAAAGATTCAGTGGATTTTACATCACTGTGATTAAGAGACTGAGGCGTGGATTTAAAAACTCTTCTTGTTTTCTTTTGGGTTTTGTTTTATCGGAACAGGATACACCTCTCCACAAGTCCGCCAGTTCTAAAATAGGTGTAATCCCGCCCTTAGAATATCCCTCAACTTCTGTCAAGACACTGTGGCTCAGAGATATCTGTTGGAGATTTCGCCTGAAGCTGCTGCTTACTAAACCATTGGCCCTTCCTCTTAAAACAGGTGAGAATGGTTTACTTCTTGGACAGAATGTATGTATGTTGAGAAAAGAGGGGCTGGTACCACTTTTTGGTCCACTGGCAAAGTGTCAAAAAAATCCAGTACGTGTGTACAGTAACTGAATTGAACTCTGTGTGGAGTCTACAGTAGTGTTCACCCCAGTAATGAAAACCAGCAGAGAGACTATGGGGTATGTCGACTGATCCCTGTAAGACAAGCCTATGGACACAGGTAAAATTACAGCAGTGTGTACATTCAGAAAACCCCTCCATGAGACAGGTTGGGAGAATGGAGTATGTTTCATCTTTTGGGTGTTTGATCATTAAAACCATTCCAGACATGCTAAATTTGAAACAATATCCCTGCTTTGGAACAGCATCTGCTCACACTTTGTGCTTATACTCACACATTCTGCACCTCCCTGACTGCAATGAGTTCAAGCAAGAGGTTAAGAAATTAAGAAAAAAAAGGCGTCTATAGTGGCAAGTTTGAAGAAAAATGTTTCTTCAAAGGAAAAAAAAGAAAAGAAAGAAAAACCTTGGCTCATCTGTGCTTCTCAGAGCTGATTTATAGTCTTCGCATTAAAACAAATTCTTGCATCATATTCTCAGACCTATTTTGAGACATAAAGTCAAAGCTGAAAGTACAGTATAATATTAAATATAAGGGCTTGCCAGGTGGGTGAGCTCCAGTTTGACTGGACTCATCCCAGTTCCTGCCCGAGACCACCATAGCACAAAATGACCTCATTTGGGTCCATGGGTGAGTCATTTTGCACTTGAATAGGTTTCTTTTTAGAGGTCAGCTCAACGCTTCTCACTGTTGTGATTCATACGTAACAGATGAAGGCAGAGAGAGGAAACACATGAGGCAGAGAGGAAATGTGTGTGTTGGTGTGTGTGTGCATTAGGGGCTGGGGGGGATGTTGGTTGGTGGGGGTGCTGGATTATGAGAGAGGCTGAATTTGGATGGTCACAGGAAAACGCTTAGGTGTGTGTTCCTTAAGTACT
The DNA here is from genome assembly GCF_902362185.1 of Chanos chanos. Classification (NCBI taxonomy): domain Eukaryota; kingdom Metazoa; phylum Chordata; class Actinopteri; order Gonorynchiformes; family Chanidae; genus Chanos; species Chanos chanos. The sequence goes on along the minus strand of NC_044498.1, from coordinate 22,156,644 downwards.
CCACATAGGAGGTCACTCATGCACACACAGACACACACACGGGATTAAACATATCACTCACTACACCAGTGACAGCATTGCAAGAACAATGACAAGTTTATAGTCCAGCAATCTACCTTTTGTCTGTAATGAGGAGATATCGATGTGTGTGTGTGTGTGTGTGTATGTGTGTGTGTGTTTATCTCCCACTACAGCTGCACCTGTTTCTGAGGGCACTGGGCCAACATTCACCTCAAAATGTTTTTATGCAGCAAAGACAGGCAAAGAGTTACCAGTGAGTGACTGTTCATGCTGAAGACTAATGCGAAAAACACCGGCAAAGTTGCTGCCATTTGAGACTCTCTACCATGTACTCAGCAGAAGCAAATGCTTGGATAATAACACCAGACTTCCACTGTCTGTGACTGCGGTGCAGTGACTCTACTGGCTCTGATCCCTGCTCACCAGTGTAATTCACTTTTCTTTTTCCATGGGAAAGACTATGACATGTAAACAGGACTGAAAGAATTCGGTTTTGGTAATAGGAGGATTAATTTTTTTTCGTTTCAACCACAAAGGCAACAGCTGTTCTTGCATACTTTTGTCAGCCAGAACTTCATTAAAACATTGTGGCACTTCAGACTGATGTGAAACTCTGTTGTCTCCAGAATGTGAGCTTTTAAAAAATGATGACAGCTCAGCTGCACAAAATGGAAAATGGAAGACGTTCAGAGATCACCATGACCATTCATTTTAAGTAAACCATCTTACAGAAAGCGAACATTGTCATTATGCGCTGATATAACTCAAATTTGTACGACTGTGGAAATGGCCAAAATGTTCCCAATCTCAGCTGGCGCCAGTGTGACACAACTTTCAAAGCACTAGTGTTTCAATTCACAAAATGTGCTTAATCTCATGTCTGCATCAAATGCTTATGTTGATGTTATATCCCTCAGCCTCAAATGTGACTGACATCTCTTTACTGAGTGATTAGCCGTTTTTGCTTTCTAAACTTCCCTGTTATTGATGAAATGTACTGAAGCCTCAAACAACAAACGTGGATCTCAAAGTGTGTATTTAATTCTGTTGCAGTGCATGTTTTAAGCTGTTCCCATGGTTTTCGCTCCACTTCACAAAATGATTCCACTTTAACTGATCATCTAGCTCTTGATTAGTTTAAACAAGGTGCGTTAATGCTGGAATAGAGTTGGCACTGTCTTGTGCGTTTGGTCTTTTATCAGGGAAATACAATGTTAAAAAAAACGTTGCCATTCCTCCTAAAACGGGTCTGGAAAAAGGCAAATGGGTGGGGTGTTTGGTAATGTAGAGCGACTGTGGCCCTTTTATTCTGTCTCTTCAAGGATCACTTGAGAATTACGTGGTCTGGAAAGCCATTGTCCGGATATGGCTCTGGTTTTGTCGTTCACGACAATGATTACAGCATTACATCACAAATAGAGAACACTCACAGTCATAGTAGGAGATAAGTCTAAACAATCACAGGCAAAGGAAATGACAGTGTGACAGTATTGTATGATGGGTCATCAGGAATATTTAGACTGGTGTATGATCATATACTCTGCCAATACTTCTAGTTAGGTCTCCTGGGGAAATTTCAGGGGAATGTGATTTAAGTTTTTCTTTTCTTTTCTTTTTTTTTGGGGGGGGGCAACTGTATGGGTTTTTGCCTGTGAACATGAATTGTTTTTGTCTCAGATATGCTGTAGGCCTTGTCTGTATGCTCCTCAGAAATGGTGATTTCTCTGGATCTCCTGCAGGGGGTTTTGCTCCCCCGTTAGTCACACTCCCCTCCTCCTCCACACGGCTTGAGCTCCTTATCTGCTACAGCCAGACAGCTCTGTGTGTGTGTGTGTGTGTGTGTGTGTTTGCGCATGTTTGTCATCACTAAAAGTGTAGCTGTGTGAATGTGTGTGTGTTTGGAACAGCTTATTTCTATTTAGTCTATGTGTGTCAGCGTTTATGTGGACCAATAAATCTGTGTATTGTGTAGTGTGGTTATGTATATTTGTGTTTGTGTGTGTGTGTGTGTGTGTGTGTGTGTGAGTGTGTGTGAAAGAGAGAGAGAGAGAGAGAGAATGGATTTCAATCTGGCTATCCACTGACCTAGCACTGGCTGTAATAAGAGAGACCAAATGGATCAGTTTTCGGGTGCTCTGGTCAAAAGACTGGGAGGGCAGGACGTGGTTGTAGTCGGCCAATCCTGATCCTAACTGTTTGGAGTGTAAGAAAACACTGAAGCCTGCTGTTTATAATGAGAGTGAGTGGTGCGGCATTGAGAAATGATGTGGTTTGAGTAGATGGTTGTCTTTCCGGTTCTACTTGTAGATTGAAAGTTCAACCAGCCTGGGACACTGACCGGGGCATTTCAGTGAATCCACTGTGGACACAGTGGACTGTGGGGTATTTTTTCTGGGTTAGGGTGGAGGCTTTAGCATGTTTATCTGTAAAATGTAGGATACAGATTGCTGCAGAAGAGCATCCTGTTTACTATTGTCCTCCGGAACGAGGAGGCCATCTCTGACATCACAGTATTGTTTACCAATATTGTTTATTGTTTATTGTTTGGATTTAAGAGGAACTATGTGTTCCATCAGAGGTGATGAATCTTGCTGAGTCAATAGGTTTGACACTGTTTTATCCATTTTAGTCTCATCAGTTAGAGATGTGGAGTGCTGTGCAGACATCATTAATACCTGTGTAATAATACACAATAAAGGCAGTTAATAAACAAGTGTTGACATCACTAGTTGCACTTTACTAAAACAGTATTTTGTAATAACCCATTTATGACTGTCCATGATGTAAACATGAATTTTAGTTAAAAAGTGCATTACATAATGTAACGGCATTCCATAAGTGTATTTATTGGTAAATGCACTGATATTCCAGATGCTGAAAATACTGGAGACAGTTCACTTTTCTAACTGGTTTTAACTAGTTTACATTTTCTTTGCTTGAAAATGTGTGTACCATATGATCTGGTTAGGTCCTTGGAATTAAATACATTTCTATTGGAATTTAAATGCAGCATACACTGAGAACTGAGAGAGTTACCAGAAGGAAAAAGCATTTATTCATCAAGCCCATGTGATCCGTAAAATTGTCAGGAGTCACAGGTTCCAGCTTTTAATCATTATTTTGTTAAGGGTCGTTCAGTGCCATTTTGTCCGGGAGGAATGTACATTTTGAATCCCTAAAAATGTAGGATGAGACATGGGCAATTTCATGGGAAGGTGCACACACACACACACACACACACACAGATACAGGGAGAGAGAGAGAGAGAGAGAGAGAGAGAGATCTCACAGCTGTGCACATTTTGGTGTATCTTCATTCTGGCCTGACCTTTTTCTTCCACTTGGCATGTTTCAGTGTCAGAAGTTTTGCAGAATCTCTGAACAGGGGTTCTTGAAAAGCTCTTCTTAACATTCAACATTCAATAAAATCCATTGGCCACTAAACTGACTAAAGTTATACTATCAAGTCAGATTTTGGGTTGCACTGTTCTGAAAGTGAAACCAATGAGTGTTTTTGAATGGGTTGTCTGTTTGAATAGATTGTCTGTTTAGATGTGTTTTTGTGTAAGAGACTGAGTTGTGGGCATCCTGGAGGTCAAAAGAATTTATTTGGGTGTTTGGATTGTCTCTGCGGTTTCCACAAGCTGTTCTCCTCTTGAGTCTTTCCAACTTCCACCCACAGGCCATTTATATTCCTTTTCTCCTGCCTTAGTATCACTGATATCTGATATGAATATTGCTTCAGTCTTCCCAAAATCCAGAAGAACTGACAGTCTGAGCAGTGGCTTCTCCACAACCTGCGTTGCCTACTGCCACGTCTCCACACCGCTTATTTTACAGACACAGCACCTTTCCTGCAAACACACACAAATACACACACACACGTGTGCCTATACCCAAACACACACTCACACACAAGCTGACACACTTGAACCAGAGCCCGTACAAACATGTGATGCTTTGGCCAGGCTTGATACACATGCAGAGGAACATAGCATATAATCAATTTGGAGTTTGGCAACACTCGCCAAATTAATACTCCCTCACTCTCCCTCTCACTTGCATTCTCTCTCTCATGCATGCACACGCACATGCACATGCGCATGCACATGCACATGCACACACACACACTCACACACACACACACACACACACACACACACACACACACACACACACACACACACACACACCACACCCTGCCAGCCATTTGGAATGGGTCCCGTTTCATGATTATGATGTTCATTTATTGATTTTTCTTTTCTCCTCAGCATCTCTTGCAGTTTTTACTTCAGTAACCATATCCATATCACATGCTCACTAATTCCCCTCACCAGTACTTCTGATCCTGCTGATTTGTGGACTCCATAACTAGTGAACTGCATAGATTTGGTACTCTAGAGCATAGATTTGGTACTCGTAAGCCTTTTCCTAAGGACCCCTTCACCTGTTACTCTCTGTTCTGCAGCCCTGTATTATTACCAAAGCCCAGATCAGTGCATCATGTGATTGTCAGACACAGAAGGAAAGGGCTGAGAAACACAAAGCGCAAGTTCCAACAGAGTAAACACACGAAATAGCCAAAGACATCATGAGGAATAGGCAGCAATCTCCTGCACTGTGTTTGTGTTCTATGGAGTGCAGCAGTTGTTGGCTGTTGCTGCTAGTAGGGAGTTGAGCATAACATTAAATTGGTTTGCTGGTGTTGGCACTAAAAGGTGAGGAAATGACACGCCAGTGTTGTAGCGTCCTTCAGGGTTGAGGCACCACCAAAGCAAGAATCTCTGCATGGATAAGGAGCTATTTAAAGAGCACACATTATGTATCTAAAATACTGCACCGGGACCTGCTTTCAATTAGTTGACCACACAAGTATTATATAAATATATTTATATACTAGTTAATGTCAATAGATATGATTTTTTGCACACTCTTGATATATTATTTTGGATGAACTGTTTGTGGCTGTGTATACTTATAAGGGACAGTTTATGTAAAGTTGGCAGCCTCTTCCTTCACCACTTCTCCCATCTACAAAAGTCCCCATAATGCAGCTTTATCTTTCATCTGTATGTATTTCCATGATTTACAGTAAAGCACAGAACTCAAAGGGACAGCCTGCGTAGAGTGGGCTCTGTGCTTTGATTCCCTGATCTCACTCTGCGACGGGCCAGTCGCCGCATGGCTCATCTCAGCTGTGATTCAGTTCTCTGACTAGTGCTCAGGTCTTTGCCAGGTTCTCAGCCCAAAGGGCTATCAGTTCCTTACTGCGGTCACAGCAGTGTTGGGACGGATGCCAGCCAGATGTCCGCATGATTGAATTAGTCCCTAATGGACCCTTTGCCTCATTGGTGCTAATATGGAATGGTGTTGGCTGTGGTTCTGGTCCTGTCTTTCATTTGCATGGTTCCACCAATCCTGCGTTACACCACAGCACAAGGTCAACCTCACCCCTTTTTGCATCTTGTTAAGCAAATCCAGACGTTCACGTCTGGAATTGTTAGCATGCCAGAACCATGCAGCGCAGAGTTGTTTTCGTACAACGAGGGAGTGCTCCCACCTCCCTCCCTATGGAAAACAGAGGGAGGTCTTCAAAGACGAAGAGAGGTGTTGTTTACTTGTGTGTGGTGGTGGTGGGGTTGGGGGGGGGGTGTTTGCAGGCCTCACCTTCCCCCTAGACCACACCCTTTTCCCACACTCATTGGCTTGGGAGCAGATGCAGGTTGCCATGGTTACTGGGACTTGAGACAACACGTGAACACCAGTCAGTTTCCTTGTCTTGTTAGTTTGTTCCTCAACCTTCCTTCTCTCTGTCCAGACTCTCTTTCTCTTTCTCTCTGTCTCTCTCTTGTTCCCTCCCTCTATTCTCGCCTTCACCCTGAGCCTGGGAGCGGAATTCTGGGAACATTTTTTCCACGCGAAATGCAGAGGTCTAGTCAAGGGGTGTGACGCCAGCTACATTGTTTCGGCCGGGCGAGGAGAGGAACCGCGCGCGATGAGGCCAATTCCTGTCCGCTCTGAAAGAAAAAAAAAAAAACAGGCACTTTCTCACACTGGTTTCCTTCCTCGCTGGACAGCTCAAAACAATCCCAGAGTCTAAGGCTTGGGTAGCGCAAGAGAGCCACAGAAAGAGAGAGAGAGAAAGAGAGACAGAGACAGAGACAGAAAGAGAGGGAGAGAGAGAAAGATGAGAGAAAGAGGGATGAGGGGAAGCTGGAACTCATTCTCTATCGATTTATGCTGCCTCTTTATGAGGCTTTGAAAACAAACAAAAGAAAGGCAATAGGATTCTCCAGTTGCCAAATGACACCCACAGAACAAAGGGTAAGAGGTGGCATTATATTACTGTTAAAGGATGCAGCCTGCAGCCAAGCTCCTCTCATTAAACTGACGAGGGGCTCAGGCTGTTTCTTGATCATAAACTTGATTGGCCGTGCACACAGGCAATGTGTTTCTTGTTTCTTGGGCCATGTTCTTTTTTTTTTTTTTTTTTTAAAGAATTGAGTAAAACTTCCAGTGTCAACTCAAAAGATTTTCCCTGTGTTTGGACAAGTGTGTGTGTGTGTGTGTGTGTGTGCGCACCAGTGCGTGCGCATGTGTGTGCGTGAGAGAGAGAGAGAGAGAGAGAGAGAGAGAGAGAAAGAGAGAGAGAAAGATGATGGAGAGGGGGTTTGTGTGTATCTGTTTCTACTGTTTGACAGAGTAAAATTTGTTCCTTTCTTTTTGACTGATTTAGTGCATTAACATGTTATTATAGAAAATCTTTTATTCCCACGTGTATTAAACCAAGCATTCCCCATCAGCAATTCTGTGATGAACTAGCCTCCATTATCATCTCTTCACTGTCACAATGCATTTACTTTTACTTTTTCATCAAGTGCAGCATGCATTTCCAGCTATCACAAGAGTCGCTGTTATCACAATAGTCTGATATACGACACAATTTCCTCTGATATCATGATAAATTCTGTTACACAAGTCTCCTCATTCCCCTCATCTCAAACGTGAACTACACAATCACTGCGGCCCATAATCATTCCAGGAAGATGTCTAGACCGTCGGGATGAACTCAGCAGTGGTTGCAGTCTTTCGCTCTAGAGCAGCGATCAGGTCAAGAGTTTAATGAGTTCCAAATGTGTGTGTGGGGGAGCAGCCTGAGTTGCATACGTGCCTGCCCCCCTGCACTGTATCAGTAAACACGCCCTCCGATCCTCCACTTCTCATCATCCTATTGTTTTATCTTGCGATGCGTTCGGCACGTATGGACAATGGACACTGCATTCCCCGCTGCTCTCTCATCCTCCGATGTATAGCATACGTGACAGCACCTCAGACCAACGTATACACAAGGTTTGGGGAAGAGATGGAAAAATCCTTGGAAATTTCCGTGGAAGCGATCACAGCTTTTGGGAATTTTGGGAATTTCTTTAAAAAATAGTGACGTGAAAGTAATCTAAAATAACAGGTATAATATGGAAAGTAGGAGAAGTACATTTCAGGGTCTCATAAATTTAAAACAAGCTTGTTGTTTTAATGATAATCATGGATGTGTAGTTGTGCATGGTACAAGGGGTGACCAGTGTATTAGGAGATTAGGTATTAGGTCCCTCAAGATGGATTGGATTATGAGTATTTATAATCAGATTTCTTTTTTATCCATCCATTTGCAAAACACACAAGTGGCGCATTGCTGAGTAGAAGGATGGCTTTGGCTAATTGGGCTGTTTTTATCTTCATTCCTGGGACTGAACTTTGATGCTTGATCTTATTTTTTCCCTTAATGTTCACTTTTTTTCTTTTACATTGTCCTTTTTAACTGGAAATGCGTGTTTACTCAGCCTGTGTACCTGCTGTATATGGAAAAAGAAAGATTTGCAAAACGAAAACAAAAACAGTCAAACTTGCATTTCCTGGCCTGTGCGTATGCTTGTCCTTCGTCTTGCCCGGCCTGAGAACGCTTTTCCTCAAACGTACGCGTACATGCACGCACACACACACACACACACACACAGATGCACACACACACACGCGTGCACATACACACATATGCACACACACACACACTCTGGGAAAGGCCAGTATGACGGCTGAAGAAGGGTCAGTGAGGCTTTGGAGGAAGCACCTGTTCTTCCGCGAGCCGTCGCCGCCACGATTATCTGACCCCAGTCACATCAGGTGGCTTCCTGCTTTGCGTCAGTTGCTGCTCTCCAAAGCCCTGCATCGTCATTGGCCAACTCAAGCCCCTCCTCTTATTCCCCCCTACCTTGTTCATTGATCTGTAGAGGACAGTCACTTCCTGGTTTCTTGTTCACCAGCGAATCATCTCTCTTTGTAACAGGATCTCCATGCGTAGCCACACCTCACGCCTCGCAGTTCAATGCCAGTGTCCTCTTCGCCACGCCCGAACCTTCACATTCAACAACCCTTGTCTTGTTTAAGGGTCCCTGACCTTTAACATCCTTTGTTTCTTTCCATTACCTGGTCAACAAAACAGTGTCCTAGAGCTCATCTTCTACCCTTTGTTTTTTCCTCTTTCGAGGTTCTCACACAGATGTTGGCTACTGCTAGAGTGAAAGAGAGAGAGAAAGAGAAAGTGTGTGCATATGAGAGAGAGAGAGAGAGAGAGAGAGAGAGAGAAAGGTCGAAAAGAAAGATTTATTAACTTGGGCATGTGTCTTGCTGGTCGACCTCCCATGCTGATCGTGTTTGTTTACCAGCAGGAGGCCCATGGCCGATATCTTCAAAGGCAATGGAGCCTCTCAGTGCCTAATGCTGCACAGAACATTTCGGAAATTAAATGACGGTTGCAGAGCAACAGTAAACACACACATGCTCCCTCCTTCATCCTCCCACTTCAGATTGCGCCCAACAGACATATTCAGGCCATAATATCCGCCGGCTGGCTTATGTTAACCTCTCTCCAAAAACAGAACAGTGAAACACATCAGGTTAGAGCAAGGCAAAGCTGGTAAAAGAATGCGCAATGACCTGATCAGCACTGCTGCTCCAAACCCTGCAGACAGACAGACACACATACACACACACACACACGCATGCAAACTAACACGCCCGCATGCACGCAGACACACACACACACACACACACACACACACACACAGAAAACATTACTTTAAAAGCATTTTGATTTCTCTGACACACCACCCAGGATGCTACACTGTGAAGGGTCAATATACAGTGTTTAAATTTTACAGGAGGGTAATAAAAATATAAACAAATAGATAAAACGAGTCAATTCAATTACTGTACCTTCCTTTGTGGCATCGATGTGACCTTTTGTCACTGCTTTAGTTACTGAGTGAACAGCTTTTTCTGTAATTACCTTGGGACCAGATCAATTTGATTGTTGCTCATATGGAGAGACAGAGTTTTCCGGTAATGGGTGTTTGCTCACAGTTATGGGCTTATTGAAGTCCCACTGAATGTATACTGACTCAGCAAAATCACTGGAAGTGTTAAATACAAGGAGTCAAGAGTACTCTCAGATTAGTATGGGATAGGATTTCATTTTTTTGTATATTTCTATATAACACATGTCAGTTTGATGTGACTTCAATCCTATGATCTGTACCACGTTGTTATGTTGTTCTCTCTCTCTCTCTCTCTCTCTCTCTCTCTCTCTCTCTCTCTCTCTAACATCCCAAGCCTTCCTTGTTCAAACTGACCAAGAATGATCTGGAATGATCTGGAAAGTCTGTGTCTTATATCACCACAAAGTTACATTGCATTACCACACAAATTATGGATGTCATGGAAACATACACTCCATCTCTTTTATCTTATCGTGTCATGTCAGTTCAGAGTGAGGACCAGGCGACGTGTGTTTATGTTGGGTGTGTTGGGTAACAGAGCTCGGGGATTTTGTAAAGGGTATCGCAGATGGGAATAAACCTGTGCTTCTCTCGAAAATGAAGCTCTGGCTACATTCTTCCTTCTATCTTGTTTTCCCGAGCAGGTGTTGTCCGCTCAGATGGCCCCGCCCCTTCCTCGAACTCTTTGTAGCGTTGCTTTTGTTATGTCTGTTTGGGACGGTTGTTTGCTTTGCCATTTCAGGCCCCTGTATCCCCCCCAGGAAGAAAATAGCCTACATAATGATGCAGAGGTAATATTCAAGGTAATTATCTCTTAAACGGCAGTGTGTTTTGATGAGTTTTTGTTCTTGTAAATGGCATGTTGTGTGCTAGTACTCTTCTGTGGGTGAAGCCACTGATTTCACTGTTCTTTCTTTCTTTCTTTCTTACCTTTTTTTTTTTAACCCAACAGGCATTCGGTTTTCCTACTGGGCCTCTAATTTAAAGTAGTCATCCAATTGACCAACAACCTCATATACAACACCCTAATTGCCCCTGGAGAACATGGGTTTGGATTACAATTCAGTACAAACCAAATTGAGAATGTGGGTGAGTTGACTGAGCTGAGTGCCTTACCCCACATCTCCTAACTCCCCTTCCCTCCCACCATACACACACACAGACACACAGACACACACACACACACACACACACACACTCACACACACTTTCCATAGACCTCCTCTATTTCCTCCATTAACTGTTTCTCTCCATTGAGAAAGTCCTTGGTAGTGCAACTCAAACTCAACACTGTTCTCTGTGAATGGTGGGGCATAGATGGTGCTTCAATAACTGTTTTCCTGTCATTACCCCCACCCGCCACATCCATCCATCCACCCATCTAAACCTGGCTTTCCCTGCCTTTTTTTTCTTTCTTTCCCTAAGCCTCATTTCCTTTAGTTGAGTGCAACGTTTGTGGGGGTCTGATAAGAGGGGCACAGTTCCCATGGATATTTCCCTTGGGAGAAAGAAAGAAGGAAAGAATGATATTGAGCAGGGCATAGTTAGGAACACAGGCAATACATCTCGCAATGGAACACACAGGGTGAATACTCTATCTTAACATACCAGTTATATCCAAAGGAGCCCACTTACACATAAATGTATATGATCACAAATACTTTTTCCTCAGTAGTCGATGGTTTGATTTGTAATTTCCTGACATCTCGTGTGAACATGGTAAGATTCACTCCCAAAAGCAACCTTCAAATTGAGAAATTTTACAAATTTGTCAGTATGATGTCACCTCAAAGCAGATTTCTCATTCACACACACACACACACACACACAGAAAGAGGGAGCTCCACCCCAAGGGGCCACAGAGGTTTATTTGGGGGTGTGGGGAACCTTGCTGACTACCTTTTAGCTTGGCAAGCAAATATGAAAGAACTGAAGGACACAGTCTATGCCCTCTTGAATACAGACCAGAACCTTTTTCCCGTCACTCATCAAATCAACGCTGAAATCTCCCATGTGTGTGGCACTGATTAGAAGCACACGCACACACTCTCTCTCTCTGTGTCTCTGACATCACCATCATGCACCAACACCATCAATTAAAGCCCCAGCAGGGAGCCAGTGGATTCAATCTTTTCCCAGTTCTCCATCTCCCAGTGCACCTTTCATCTCCAACTGTCGCAATAACTGCCTCATATCAAATATTTCCTTGAAAATGTCAGTTTGGGGAAAAACCTCAGATAATCTAAACGAAGGATCATGGTTTTTGTAGCGTAGCATCTGGACTGTTTTCTGCATAAGGCCTCCATCAGTGAGATTTCAGATGCACTGTCTACACTGGCTGGAAGAACCCTAACCTTATCTCATCTTCTTGCATGTGCTATCTTGTCACGGTAGAGGCAGAATTCTTTTCCTACAAAAAACTCTACCAGCTGAGAACAGGCCACCCATTTTGTGTGTTGAACTATGAACTGTGTTTGCTTATCAAGTAAAATGATAAGTCTTCTTTGCATTATTGCTGACCACTTCTGTATTACTACAAACAGTTTTCTGGTTTTCTTGAACATTTTCCACGTCGACCTTCTTGCACAGACGCTGTTTAATGGAAAGAGTGGATTTAAAAGAGTGACTCATCATTCTTGGGATCTCTGTGGTATTTCTCAAGGGAAAAGAGCCATCAGAGACTCTCCTTTGTCAGGGCCAAAACTGTCACAGAGAAATGCTATGAATTTAAGAAAAGAAAACACACCAGAGACACACTAACGGACAGCTTTTTACTTGAAATGCATACGTAATCAAAGAAGAGTTATGTGACAAATCTTGCAGCCATCAGTTTCCTGCTTTGTGGTACTGTTTTGCTCATAGAATGTTTTGCTCATAGAAAAGTACAGTGCAGATTCCAGACTCATGGTGGAACTGATACACAACTGCTCAGGAGCTTATGTCTGCTCTTTTCAGAGGTATTTTCAGACATCATTTTGGGTTACTTGACATTAATGTTAATGATAATGTTAATGTAAATCAGTCACTGATATGTCAATACCATACAATTACTTTCCTCAGAACCTGACCATTACATGGACACATACTTTCAATCTTTACTCTTCAGTAAATTAAGCCTTTTGTGTTTAGACTTTTCTTAGTAGTGCTTGCATTTAGCTAGACCTCATTCTTTGGCCAGTGACTGAGTATGTGTGGAATTCCTCTTTCAGTGTCTCATAAATCTGGCTTTGTGCACTCTTTTGTTCTCATATATTATTCATACTTCAAGTTGATCAGCGTCGCTTTTAAGAACCATTAAAAATATCTAATGACTTACATACCTTCCCAGCCCAGGCTGTGTCACACTGTGACTCATATCCAGCTATGCCCACCAGTACACTGTGATTAGACAGAATACGTCCTATCAAGAACAATATGTTTCATATTAGGAGACTTGTTAAAATATATATACAGTGTCATGCAAAATTAAAAAAAAAAAAAAAAAACCTGTGGGAATTACTTAGGAAGTGTTATCTAAGTGCTTCATCGATTCATTGACTTGTATGTTTTCTGATACTATGTGGAATCAGCCAATGTTAAATCAAATTTGCATGGGAAAGGCGCCATATGCCTCTCCTGACAAGGTGAATCATTTGAGTACAAGCCTGTGACCTGCTCTTGACATAGTTATTCCACAAAAAACCAAAGTAAACCTTTACAATGCACTGGATAAAATGAGTCTGCCATGTTGGGAAAGGGACTGTTGCAAAACTGTGTCTAAAGAGGGAAAAACCGAATGAACTGGCCCTTGTGAAGCTCATAAGAGCCATATGTGACAGTACAAACTAAGAAATGCTCATAAAAGCACCAATTTCACATTAAACCCATCCACTCACTGACTCATTCAACCAAATCTCCAAAAGGAACATACGGACATTTAGTTTCATTTTTAAATGAGAAAATTATAAAAATGCGGCCCTATATTGACATACATCTCCTGACTGTCTCGATCTGATAACTGCAGCCTTATCTAAAGGTGTTTCTGAAAATTTTGTTGATAATGTGAAACAGAAAGAAAAACGTCTTTGTCAGCTTGGCAAGCCGAAGCCTGTAGGGAGGAATCTTGGTGCTATTCCAGAACACGATTTTCGTTTGCGGTTCCACATTGATCACATTGCTAAGGTTGCCTTGTTCCATTTGAAGAGTATTGCAAGAGACAGACACTTTCCTACACTGTATGAGGCTTTTTTTACATTACTTCCAGTTTCTCTTAGGACAGATGTTAAAGATCTATATCTTATTTCTAAAGCTTTTCATGACCTACCACCTTCATATACGTCTGATTTTGTGACTGAACATGGTCTTATTATTTAACAAGGGTCTTACCGCAGTCTTGTTAAATATATGCAGAGTTTCACACCAAAACAGTGCTTAACTTTTTTAACTTCTGCTTTTACTAGTCAAGGTTATGATACTTTCTCTCATCACAAATTTGTGAGACACCAACTCGAAATCATTATTAAACACTATTCAAAGCATGTGTTTCTCAGTTTTAGCTCTCCACGAGAGTTTTCAGTATCCATTATGTTGTTTTTTAAATTGATTTTATGATCCTGTAACTTCTTTTTGCTCTTGTTGTTTGTCCTGATTGTCATGCTCTCTGTTTTCTGTATTGTTGCTATTATCTCTTTGATCTTACTGAACATGTTTCTAGTGAATTTTCATTTGATTACATAATGTCTCTTTTAATGAACTCTGTTTTTAATCCATATGTGAAGCACTTTGAGTTCCACATCGTGCGATAAAGGTGCCTTGTAAATAATGTGAGCTGAACTCATAATGATGATGAGCAAATACTTTTATCCTGACAGCAGACTGGATGGTGTGACTCAGAGAATGGACTGTGAATATAGCAGTGAACAGCTACAGTGAACATGTAGCAGTGAACATGTAGCAGTGAACATGTAGCAGTGAACAGCCACAGTGAGGGGATCTGTAGGAATGGAGCTAAGATCAAGCTCTGATCTGGTCTGGGTAGATTAAATACATAACGTTATAATAATTAGTCAGAATGTTTCCCTAAAGCAAGGCTGATAGCCAACCATAAAACTGAATCAGGGTGGTACTTTAAAACAGAGAAATGTACATTCCACATTGTGATTACATAACAAAATCAGTTAAACTCATGTTAAATGAAAGGTTGTACTCAATTATAATACACATTTTGATTTAAAAATTTCCACAAGAAGCTGTTTCATCACTGTGTATAATTACACAGTGTTTGTTAAGAACTAGTTAATTACTATCGAGAAACATACATATAATTTGTGGATGCATTCCAGTAAACAGAGTCATATTCCTCGTTTGCTGAAATACAGTGTTGTCATGGCGTGTCCCCAGACTTTGTGTAACCCTGTGAGGAGGTGTTTGGTTCAACAATTAAGCCGATCCATTAATGTGGACAGTGGACCATGTAATATCTCTTGTGTGACTTGCTGAGCTGTTGTTTCTCTCTCATTGTTACACTGACTCCATTCAAATTAATCATTTATGGTGGAAAAACAAACACCTATGCATTCAAAAGGTGTTTAAATAGCCTTTGATAGTAATCAGTGATCACTCATGATCTATGTATGAGTCAGGTTTTGTTATTACTCACGAATATAGCATTTTTTTTTTCAATTCAGCCATCAATGTACATGTTTGTTAAAGTTGTTTGTATATATTACTTTATTACTTTACTTCATCTGTTTATCTGTTTTTTTTCAAAGAAAGCACAGTAATAAAGTAATATATATGAATAGATATATTATCTGTAAAAAATCATGGTTGGAGAATGACATGAAATGAGAATTTTTCTCTGTCTAGCTCAGTTAGATGTTTCATGTGCCTGCAACTAACATAACCTCTTGTTTTAGGGTGTAATACATCACTGGTTTTATGTTTCTTATACAGAAACAGCATGAGTACAGAACAATGAGAGAATAAAAACTGTGAGAAGTTGAACTCCCTGAGTACCTCTGAAAACAGTGCTGCACCAGTCTCATCGCCTTTTGGCTGCAGAGTGTTGATATTAATGACAGCATTGGGATGAATCATTTATATTTCCACTATTTGGTCATAAACACAGTTTGCCGTGACCAAAAGACATAAAATGCTCCATTTGTGTGGTGGAAACACATGCAAGCACCCGGAACTACTACAAACATGAAAATCATTCTGCACAGTCCGGTAACACAAGACTATACCCCTGCCCCCAATAGTCATGTTTATATATATATATATATATATATATATATATATATATATATATACACACACACACACACACATACATATATATATATATATATATCTGTGTGTGTGTGTGTGTGTGTGTATACACACACAGACCTTATAATAGTGTAAGCTAAAGGGGTTACTGTGAGCATGCGTACACAAGAATGAGTTTCGATACAGGTCCTAAGCTGAAATGTAATTCATCATTAAACAGGTGACTAAGGCTGCATAAGCACTAGACAGTTGAACTATGACAAATTCAATTCCTCCTCAATCCTTCTTTAGTGTAGAATGGTGCTTTATGAGGGGTATGATTTTCCAAGGATTACAGTGTGTAATTGTGCTAAACTATTTAAGTAAGTTGCATAGTTATTGATTGGTCAAGGTTACTTTGACATGCTAGTCACTGGTCACATAACTGGTTTTACACATGCCAGTCTTAACTAAATTAACAGTGGAAAATCACATTAGAACATTTGACTACTCTAGTTCTACGGCCCCTTGGTAGTGACCTTGAAAGAACTCAACTGTCCTAAAGCCATGAAATATCTCATGTTTTGCCTTAGTTCCCAGCCTTACCCCCTTTGTTTAATACCACATAATGGATTATCAGCTGGTATCAGCTGCAAAAAAATGTGCTACTTCCCACAAAATCACCCCATAAATCAGTCACTGTAAGAACTGTAAAAGTTAAAGTGACCACACCTGCCCCCTATTCTGACATAATAGAGAGATGCACCACTGAAAGCATCCTGACTGGCTGCATCATTGCCTGGTATGGCAGCTGCAATGCCTCAGACACTCGCAAAGCTCTACAGAGGGTGGTCAAGACAGCGCAGTGCATCACCAGGACTAATCTGCCAGCCAGGCAGGACCTTTACACCCAGCGGTGTTAGATAAAGGCCCACAACATCTTAAAGGACCACAGTCACCCCAGCCACAAACTGTTCTCTCTGTTTCCCTCTGGAAAATGCTTCAGAAGCATCCGGACAAGAACAAGCAGGTTCCACGACAGTTTTTTCCCCCACACCATAAGACTGATTAACCACTGACCACACACCCCTCCCCCTGGACTGTGAAATGGTTTCTCTCTCTCTCTCTCTCTCTCTCTCCCTCTCTCTCTCGTGAAAAAAGTGCACTGGCCACTCTTTATTTAACAGAGTATTTATCTCACTTGTTTTCATTATCTGACTTTTTATTGTCTTTATTATCTGAGGATGCCTGGAACCAACGCATTTCATTGTCATAACACTGCTCTGCTGCTGTTATTGCACATGTAGCCAATAAACTTGAAACTTGAACTTGACCTGTCTTTACTAAATACAAGAAATACAAGAAGTGGCCCTCACACCCTCTCACATGTCCATTCAGGCTGCAGCATTGCAAGAGCAAGCCTTAAAGACATCTGCCCAGAGTCGACGAACACAGTCATATATATTTTGGTGACTCTTCTTGTTTAGATCCGCATGTATGTAACATTTTGTCAAAATGTAATCTTAGAGCACCCTTTGACATGGGACCACCATTACTCTGATTCTGCTCTTCAGATTCACATCACATCTGATAAAAGTCGCTGCAACCAGTATCAGACAAACATGAGCAGGTTTGGAGCAAAATACTGTTTATGCTTCAATTTCACAGCAGGAAGGTTACCAAAAAATGTCAGGCAAGAAACAAGATGTTTAGTTTTATTTCCCACTTAACATAATCTTAAAAAAAAAAAGGGAGCAAAATATCACTTGGATATGATTTTTCCATGGAAAACCTTTGTTTTCAATAAAGACTGGATGGAAATTGTGTGTTCATTTATCAACAAGAAAAGGGATTTCACAGTTTTTGACTGACAACCTGTGTACACACTCAGAGGGCTTGTCCCACAGCTGCATCCGATTGGAGAGCGATTTTAGTGGTAGCCAATTACACCACATCTGTTTCCACCTGTGTCCAATAAGGCCTGGATTTCAATGAAGGCACTGCATAAACTGGAAAAACACCAAGATGTTCTCAACATAATACATTTTAATAGATTTATGTGCTTCACTTACTTGGAAGTTTGAGAGTTGTTTTTTCTATGCTTG
This sequence comes from Chanos chanos, assembly GCF_902362185.1. NCBI lineage: Eukaryota > Metazoa > Chordata > Actinopteri > Gonorynchiformes > Chanidae > Chanos > Chanos chanos. The sequence goes on along the minus strand of NC_044498.1, from coordinate 22,138,959 downwards.
TGTTGTTTTTGAAACGGTCTTTTAGTAAAGCCAAACAGTTCATTTGTTCTTTCATACTTTGTGTTAAAATGTTGGGAAATTCAATGCATTTTTAAAGCCCCCCCAAAACCAACCACCCACCCACCACCCCCCAACAAACCACCATGTTGTTCTAATTTTGTGCCTGTTTTGGAACAAAAAGCTTGGCAACATGACTTTATAGCTGTTCCCTCTGAGTATGAACCAGTTCACAAATATTGAGTGAAGAAGTACGAGGATGCAATTACATGGCATGAGTAATCACAGATGTGAGACCACACTATCATGTCTTGGTGTAAACTTTGATGAAACACATATGAACTGTGTCTTAGTAGCTGTTCAGACATCATTCATCACACACTCCAATGACAACAGATGCTTTCATGCACACAGCAAACTATGCATGCTAGTGTTGTAAATTTTGACACTGCTAAAACAGAGACTAAGCTAGACTTGTATAGGGAGCAGTGAACCATACCATTAAATACCTTTTTGTGGAACAAATCAAACTGCTTACTTCTCTCTGGTATGGACTGTCTACGAATAAAAGCGTTCAAATCACTAAGGTCATTATTATCTTTTTCACTGACTTTAATCTGCTTCGCCAATACTGATTTTTGAAGATTAATTTTTAAATCCAATGTGTTTTCAAAAATGACATCTAAATAACCAAGAATGTTGAGCATTTGGCCCGCTCTCAGCCTGAGATTTGATGAGGGTTAAAGGATACAGTACAGACTGCTCACTGTGCGCATGGTCAGCTTGGCTGACTTACAGGACACTCTTGCGTAGCCAATCACACTTTGTCGTCTGTTGACCACTTATGTAAGGAATGTGAAAGAGTCGCAGGGCGCCAGTCTTAAGAGTGCTGCTTTAATACTGCTAACTCATCCAAAAAATCCTCTTCCCAGTCTTTCAGTAGCTCATCCATTGGTCTTTTAGTATGAAGGACAGTGGTCTGGGCCATGGAAACCTTCCTGGTGATTAAACAAATCCGCCAACACAGAGGTCACGAACTCTAAACAAGCAAGTGGTAAGTTCAAGGGTCTATTGCCGCTCACTCACACACCTCCCAAAATGTTTGAAACAATATAAACAACTTCTCAGTGACAGGGGAAGATATACGATACGTAAACTAAGTATTCAGCCAAGTGATAGCGAACGGTTGAAAGTCTTTGTTTATGCGAGCTTGCTAGGCACATGTCCAGAGCTGTGGTGATGATGGCAAAATTGGGATGTTTATGTGTCCTGTAAAGTTGTGTGGAGTTCACGCAAGGTTCAACGCTGCCACGGCCTGCTTTTTCACTTATCGTTTTGTGGTGTCCCCAGCTAGTTTTTCTTTCCCTTTTTTTGATGCAATGCAGTGCTGCATTGTCTGAGAGGCCCGGTAACAATGTCGAACTGTGATTTCTCGTGACTCACAGTTCTCTGGATGGTGGTTCCCGTTCTGTAACGCTGTTGTGTTTAAAGGCACAGGGGAGCCATTTCAAATGGCATGGCTCATTTTTGACTATTGTTCATTGAACCCATAATGACAGACCCAGCCACAATGAGAATTCAAACAAAGTCTTTTTGCCAGCATTACACTCGAGAGCTGAGGGTTTGATTATTCCCACAACTGAGAACCAAAGGACCTTAATTAACTTGTCTTATAATGTACTCTTATCGCATACTTGAATTACAATCTTCTCACAGCACACGTCGCTTGGGAAATACTATGTGGACTACAAGTATTACTAGGTCGTCCAAGTTCAGGTTCAAACCTGAACCAGCGTCAGTAAGTTTTGGAACCCCTTATTTAAAGAGTTAAAATGACGGGGAGAGAGAGAGAGAGAGAGAGAGAGAGAGAGAGAGAGAGAGGTTGGAATTTTTTGTCTGATCATTTTTTGAAAATCATCCCGTATCCACACATGAAGAAGTTAAGTTTTCTTACCTGTAACTATGAAGAACTAGATTCAACATAACTTCTTTTGAAGACATCTTTATATTAATATGTATAAAGACAATTATACATGTTTGTGAATGAATCTAGCACTACATTTGCTGAATTACAAGCTCGTCATCAAATTTCCAGTGCCAGCATTTATTAATTGATACGGTCTGTTTCTTTTTGTCTCTCTCTCACTCCCTCTTTCTCTCTCTCATTGTCTCTCTCCCTCTCTCTGCCCCTGTCACTTTCTGTCCTATGTCCATCTTAAATGTTACAGCATATTTTTCAAAACATAATATCTCGCCACCACTTAAAATAACTTTTTTTTTCTGTAAAGGTGATCTCATTCTACGTCAAATAGCGTACAATTCTATGATATTATGGCTTTCTAACATTTGTGATTTCTGGCCCCATTTTTCAGAGGTAAACACACGAGTCATCTCAATTCAGATTTGCGCTATTACATAATTATCCTTCCAATCTGAGGGATCCGGCTTGCAGTGAAGAGAGTCAGTGAATCATAGCTAAAATTGTTGTCAGGTGTGTTTCTGCCTGCCTCTCCTCGATGCCAATTACTGCGCCTTCGTTAGAGATTAAGAGAAGAGATTTGAACCAACGTGCTGTGGAAGAGCTCTGGTTACCAGACTAAAGCCACGGCAGCAGATGTTGAACAGTCCTTTACCGCCTAGCGTGGGTCAGTGCATTTCAACAGCCCTGAGGATGTTTCCTGGAGGTCAAGTGTTTTCATGCAGACAAGCTTTCAACGCGAATGCCAGCAGATAAAGGCTTTCTCCCGCCACGAATAAATAAACAAACCTCTGATCATTTCGGCACTGCACACGCCCTATGCTAATTCACTGAATTAGCAGTGCTGCTAGCAATGCCGATAAGCTTGAGACATTCCACGGTCCCTGTGTGTTGTTTTAACTAATGCAAGTGTTTCCCTTACACTTGGTCAATTTAATCCGTTTAGATAGACGGCAAATCAGTCATGGCACTGGAATGAAATGTCAAAGTAATTTCAGTACAATCTTTTTCATACATCCTCTGTATGTCTGGAGACCTGAGAGCAATCAGATGTTGGATCACAATGTATGTTTTGCTTTCTAGTGATTAGCTTCCCTAATCTAAAGTTAATCTTCTATTTGCTTATATCCCAACTTAATATACTGTAAAATGACTTATGAGTGTTTTCACAAAACATTTTGTTTTCTCATATAGAGAAGACAAGTGGGCCCTCTTATCAGTGGGGATTTTTTTTATTTTATTTTGTTTTTGTAACTTGTAACAAAACTCATCTGTGTTTTTTTTGTGTGGTGATATCACTGATATAATCAAGTGATTCATCACTTTAAGTTTGTCTAGAGTCAGTACCACTTTGACACATAATAAACTGAGATTAAAATTCAGGGACAATCAGTTATATTTGGAGATGATTGTTTTACGCAATATGTTACACAGCGTCTCTCAAACATTGTTACTGAGACTGCTTGTTTGTTTTACATGCATGTACCACCTTGTATGTTAAAGTAAAAATCATCTCACCACCTTCACACTTCATGTCAGAGACAGAATTCAAATTTACAGGGATGCTTTGCAGTTTTCCTCCTGTGAACTCTGTGCCTCTATTTTCGTCGCGTCTCCAATTACGCTCCAGCTTGAGAATTTTCTCACGTTAAAAATGCAAGCAAAACCCCAGATTAAAAGAGAGTGTGTTGTTGTATGATTAGAGCTGGAACAGGCCAGGGCTTGAAAACATTCAAGATCTTTAATGACTAAAGCCCCATCAGTCATCGGTCGCATCTGGTCTCTCTGGGCATCATCACCTAAAAAAAAAAGAAAAAGAAAGAAAAAAAGAGAGGTCTAAATCGGCCTCTCATTTTGTTCCCCCATTAGCAGGAGCTCTCTCTCTCTATCTAGCCGTTGCCCTGGTTCCGTTCCACATTAGTCGGGCCCCTTCTATCTCCTCAACCCCGTCTGTTGTTCATGGCGCTCCCCTCGGGCGCACCTTGTTGATTGAGCTGTTGAATATCACTCCCCTTTGATGACTTAAAAAATTGCTTTCGACTAGAACCATGCGCAAACTCTCTTTGTGTGTGTGTGTGTGTGTGTGTGTGTCTGAAGTCTTAGGATCTGAGTCAGAAGGTGCAGGAAACACTCAGGCATTAGGAAACTGGCTTGCATTGGAGGGAGGTTGTGTTCCTGTTGTTTGTCGTTGTTGTCACTGTGAGATTGAAATGAGTTTTTCGTTTTTCCCAAGAACTCTTGGCTGTCAGGGAGAAAAAGGCTGTGCTTCATCGGTTCAGTCACATATTGTATCACCAATGAAGTGATTCACTGCAGCTGTAAAAAAAAAAAAAAAAAAAAAAGGAAAGAAAAGAAAAGAAAAAGAATGTTATGCTGTTCCTTGTGTCTCACTCATACATTCTCTCGCACACACACACACACACACACACACACACACGCACACATGCACACGCACACATGCACACACACACTCACTCGTACTCTATTCATTGGTTTTGACAATCCCTCCCTGATCCCTCCTTAATTGATCACGGATATGCATATTGGTCGGGCTTTGAAAGGCAGGAATCGGTAACATGCTCTCCCTTCTGTTTCACCGGACTCATTCAGGTGTATGACAGACTGTTTGACAGCCTCACATTCTTTGAGGTGAAACTGAGAGTTCAATCTCATCACCGACCAATGACCATCCTGACTGATTGAGTGACATGCCCCAAATCTATCGAGTGTGGTAATATTGGGGGCTTTTTTTTTCTTCCTGTGACAGAGTCTCAGGTGAAGATCATGCCTCTTACAGCAACAGCACAAAGAGAAATGAAGAAGAGAGTAACCATTAACTGTAAAGGGTGAATTAAACTCTCATTTAACTAAAAGAGTTATGAGAACTTGTACAGTGTAAGAGTTTAAAATTCAAACCTCTGACATTACAGATCACAGCTGATTTGCTCTTGAGCAGGACACATAACTCCAAGCTTGATCCAGAGGTGTGTGTGTGTGTGTGTGTATGAGCTGGTGTAGGTGGTAATGATTGTAAGATGACATGGGTAAAAGTAGCAACAAAATGAACAAAACTGTAACTCTAATGATGATGGACAACCTGACCTCGAGACTAACCCATTTTAAAGGCTCTTGGAACAAGAAAATTATATTTGGATGTCTGCATCATTAATCAAAGCATCGCTGAATGTTTTGATGTAGTCTCCTCTAATTTTTGATTGAGGGTCTGCACATGCTTACATCAAAGGTTTAGTAACAGAAGCTCTATCTTATCTGGATAATGATGAAATAGACAAGTGAGATGTATTTTCCTTGCTTACATCTTTCAGAACCAGCCTTCTAAAATAGAGATGTTAATTTTGGGTGTCTGCAGAATTTCCCAACCACCCCCCCACCCCCCTCATAAATCTCTCCTTATGTGAGTTGCCTTTTAAAGTGCAAACAGAGGATAACTGGCAATAGAAAAGAGATCAGTTGGTTTCCATTTTAACTCCTTCATTCTGAAAGAGTAATGTTCTCCTTCAAAATAAATGTCACCATCACCTATGCTGTTAGATAATAAATCCATTAGCACATGGAAACTTCTGTGTGGGTTCATTTAAAATGACCTGTTGACTAATTTCCTATTCATCAGTATGCAGTCTGTAGAAGTACAGCGAAAGCGGGCATAAATGAAACGGATATAGTTATACAGTTCTTTAATGTGAGCACACAGTCATTTGCCGGCACTTAGAATGAAGTTAAATGGGGTCTGTGACTCATGTCTGTGGTGAGGGAAGACTGATGAACCCTTTAGACTGTGGAAGGAGTTGTCAGTCAGGCCGCTGCCAGACGCAGTGTGACTGCACCAGTCCTGATGGGAGAATCACTGCCAGTTGATAATGACCTGAACCAAAAACTTGAATCACAAGATGCTACTTTCATATTCAGAGAGAGAGAGAGAGTGAGTGGCAAAGAAATGAACTGACAGTCAGTTTTATCTAATCATTTTACAGGATTAATAGGCCATGTTATCATGGGGCAAAGTACATCACAATAAACCAGTAATTAAATAACTGAATCGGTTTATTGATTTTTTTTTATTCATGTGCGTGCTCCGAGGGACATTTAATGTTTGCTGGTCTTATCTTCAGAAAATATAAGCTATTCCATGAATCGTTAATTTACCGTAATAATGGATTTTATATCTGCTTGTTCCTTGCAGCAGGGTGGACAGTTTATATGTCAATCCACTGATCAAAAAGATGCAAGAGAATGAGGACAAGCAGTCTCCTTAAAGATGAAGTGGCAGCCGTGAGCAGCGTGGAGCTGCGTATGTGCCAGGTGCTATCAGGTGTTTGGGTGGCATAAGTCAGAGGAGCTGGTTGGGCTTGCCAGCCATTTGATGTCATCTGCCATTCAGCACCTGAAGCATCACATCACCTGCCACACAGCCTTTCCAATAACGAGAAAGGTGAGAAAGGGATCAGAGAGAATTCTCTTGAAAAGGCAAAATACTTTTTGAAAACATGTAGAATGATATGATCTGATGTGTAGGGTGATGGTTTCATTAACCTCCTTTGTGGCTGATTTAATTTAAAAAACAAAGAAAATAAAAAACTAATTTTTTTCAATTTCAGAATGTAGAATGTGACAAGACTCATTTCACACCAGGTATGGGACCGTTACTTAGATGTTACTGTTCACTGGCTATCTCTGGTAGTATAGCTTAGACAAATGAATATAAAGAATGAGCTGAGTAAGGTAACAGTAACATTAATAGTTATTTTATTCCATATAACACAGCCGTGCTTGACTATTGCGTGCGATGTCCATTTGTACACATTTTACAGTAACTTACACCCTTTTTTCAGCCCCGACCTCCGCATTTGTCAGTATCTCTAAAGGTCTTTTGATGCAACGCTTGGATTTTTATTCTTCACCAAGAATGTTCTGCAACATTCCAAAACGAACTGATAAACCATGATATTAATTGTTGTGGCTGCATCAACAACAATGAAAAATGATTGCTAAGTTTTTAAGACCCAGTACTTGCCTGCACAGGATTGCACAGGGTGAGTTGTGTGTTGATGTAACTGCTGTGTGTCGTTCCTACAGGATACAAAATAAAGTAAACATCTTTTACTCCTGATCTGTAAGACAGGATGTAAGGCTATGTCTGCTCCATCAGTCACTCACTGACATGCTCACCGATTATAAAAATGTACAACAAAAAACACCAGTAAACACTGGTCTAATAAAATAAGGTATTAGAAAACTTGTTATGACAAATTAATTATGAGGAGGCAAAATGAGTCCAGATGTCAGGAATGGATTTAAGGCTTTAAATGGCAGTAAACAACTTGTGGTAATATCCTGAATGGTTTATTGTCTGTGAGCTGTGGTTTGTTGAACCAAAACACTCTAATGCAATATAAAATGAAGACAGTTTGCACATGTGTGGCTGGGTAACTTCAAATGAAGTATTCAATTTATGTTTCTGCAGAAAAAGCAAAATGCTACAGCAATTATGAAAAATAATTAGAATGATTATAATTATTTCACTTAATATTTCACTAAAGTTGTGTGGATGTATTCTATTGGCATCTGTCTTAACCTCGTGGTGAACCATCTGCTCAGCTAAAGATAACATATCTGATATTAACTAGCACTCCAACACGTAAGAATATTTTTAAAGCTCTTGTAACTTTTGCATGGTATAATCTTAAATTTTGAAAGCGTTAAATATGTTCTAAAGAGATCTGTTCATTTACATGTCTTTGAGAGACAGTCTTCTAAGTCTTTGTGCGTTAAATGCATAAATATGGAGTGCTTTGCATAGGCTGAATAATGGGGTAGTTCTAGTCTAAGGAGCCAAATTTGTCCTCAATGAAACATTGTCACTGTACAAATACAGAGCTACAGAAGAATAATAATCATTCTCTGTGGCATATCAGACTGTGAAATTTCACACCAGTTATGGGCATGCTCCCAGCAAAAGATGTAACACACTGTGTGTGCCAGTCAAGAGGATTAAGTTGTTTTGAAGCTGCAGCTGATTGTGGTAAAAGAGAGAGAGAGAGAGAGAGAGAGAGAGTGGTGTGCTAATGCCAGTTGTGGTTGTCTGATACTCTCATCCAAAGAGCAGCATAGTGGGGATGCGTGTAGTACGGGGATGTAATCTGAATCAGCTGTGAAACCTGACGCCAGCTCACCTACCTGAACACTTAATTATTCAAGGTGCTTTGGCTGACAACCTGATCGCCTTAAGGATCCATTATCTGCCACAAGCACTATGGCTTGCAGCGAAAATGAAGGAGAGAAAGACACAGAGAGACACTGAGAGAGAAAGAGCAGAAATGGATGGAGCATTGACTGGGATGTAACAAGACACTCTTTTTTTAAAGGCTGGGCAGGGGGGATGTAAGGTGGGGGCATACAGGAAGAGTGGGAGGAGCAATCGAGTGCATCGAATCTCATTCTGTCTAATTGGTGAAGCACATACAAATCTCTATTTGCCTGGCCTCAAATCCTTCTACTTTTGTCACCACCAATAGTATCTACTTCTTTTTGGTCGATTTGGAAGAAAAGAGGGGAACAAATCGCAAGGCCTTCCACCATCTGCTCCAGCTTTTCCTAAAATACAACCCCCTTTTTTGTGCCTGGCTGACTGCCCCTCCAATTTCATCCACCACAGCAGGCAAAAGGCAACCTGAAATTAGCCTCCCTCTCCATCCATAAGAGGAGGCAGGCAGGGGGGCTATTTCAGAGTAGCGTGAACGCACCAATTGGTCCATTTTATGCCACGAAAGGCCTCGCCTAGGGAGTGTACTTCTTCCCCAGTCCCCTGCTGACAGTAAATTACTTGGTTCAGCAGAGCAAAAGCGTCAGTGTGATTTTACATTGCCTTTGCCCACACAAATCTCCCTATGGCTTTTCTAGTGCAGAAAAGACTGCCAAATCTTGGAGTGTCTGCTTTGTCTCCCTCTCTGTCAGACAAATCAATAACTCCATTCTGACTCATATATACACATTCATGATAATGGTTAGATGCACTTATGAGACCATTTGCCATTGAGTCTGAGTAATGCTTATTGGTGTCATACTTCTTGATGTTTTTGTATTCATTTTGGAGCCTGGGACTAATTATCAGAAACTTCTCATGTTTATGGAACCAATGTTAATAATGGTTAAACACTCTCTAGTTAATGTCTGAAAATGTTGCTGATTGAGCAATACACTTTGGATGCGTTACCACTGCAAATAATGGTACTGCTGATCATTTAGAGCCTTGGACTGGCCAACAAACACCCTTTTCATCAGTTGAAGATAGAAATATCCTGAGCAATATTTTCTTAAATAATTTTTTTCAATGTGGCCAGACTTCCATAAAGGCTCAGCCCAAAACTGGAGAGCAAACAGCATAAAGCCTTCTTGCATATAGTATGAGCATGCAACATTTTCCAGAAACTACTCTGATCTGGCCCATAGTATGACCCAAAGATACCACACTGCGCTCAGTGAGCTGAGCAAACCCGGGAGACACCCACCACCTCCCTAAGGAAGTGTTAAAAATCCAGGGATTGGCATAATTACATTTATCCTTAATGAATATTCAGACACATCTGGCTCTTGTTGAGCAGTTTGTAGCAGAGAGGTTTTGTGGTTAGCTCTACCACTGTCTCTGGAACCCAAGTTAAGCGCTTCTGGCTGAGACAGTGCAGCCCACTCCAGTCAAGTTAGACAGGCAGAGAGCTGAAGAGCCACAGACCTGGTGGTCTAACTTGTCAGTTTGAACAGTTGGATTCAGATCTCTCCATGTCACTTGCAGACAAGCTGCTGCTAAGTACCTTAACCTGTCCACAGGACACCACAGAACTTCTTAAATTTCTTTGGAATGGAGAGTGATTTTAAACTTTTAACTTATGCAAACAAAACCCCATGACGTGACATGATTCTCACGTACTCTCTTTAGTCAATGTCAAGAGTAGTCCAAAACACAAGATTCAAAATGGTCCATGATTGTATTGTTTTAGGCTATAAATCTCTGAATAAAACACAGAAAAATTATGACATCCTCCATTATTTTCGTTAGCTCAGAAGATCTCTTCGGTACCTGTACAGCTTTTACAATGAGTAGAGTCTAGGCAAGCAAGAGGAATGAGAATGTCACACAAGAACCAATGTCACTCAAAGACTGGACTAAAATACGCAGCATACAATTATTCCTCTAACAAAATGTCATAAAGGTACCCCATCTAATGTTTTGCATAGTTTCCCAACTAGAAAGGAACTGGCCCATTTAGAAGGTTATCAGTTGTATGATCAATTCTAAGTGGTTACCCAGATGTGAAGCCTAATCATCAGGTATGTGTCATTCCCTGCATGGAAATATTCTTTTATGATTTTATCAGATGGCACTTGACCAAAGGAAAACAGAGCTCCCAACAGAAAGGTAGTCTAAACAAAGGATCCTGAAGAACCTTAACTGCTATCCAGCCTCCGCTTAGCAAATCTCATGTGGGGATGTTGGTACTAATCCATGCTATATTGAACATGTCCATTTCAAGCTAGATTCAACCCACTTTGTGTATTATTGGGTGAAATCAGTAAGAAAGAAAATCAGACCGAGCTGCAAACCGAACGTCAATTCAAACTGAGCAGTTATGGGAACTATGATAAATGAGTTTTGGGTATTATTGTCATGAACAAAGAACTTGTTGAGAGAAAATGTCTGGACATTAATATGGAGAAATAGATCATGAATGGATGTAACTGTGTTTTTTGTGTTGTTTTCTGTTCTAAAGATAAGTAGCTGAACATGGGGATAAGCCAGTGATGCTGAAAATATTGGAGCATCTGTTTTATCTCCTACAATAAATAAATGAATGGTCAAAAGGATGAAGAGACTTTAGCCAGATCTATGCCATTTACCATGTGGAAAAATACACCTGTGTCTTCAGCCTTGCAATAAACTACTCTGATTGCAGCTCAAATATCATTTGTTTTATGAGTTTTCATATGACAGTCGATCGACCTCAGTATACCTGGAGATCAAGGCAACATTAGGTCCGTGGAATTCAGCGCTTTATGGATTTTATGGCCAGTCTTTATTGTTTTCATACTTCCCCTATTACAGGGTGATATGAAACAGAGTGTTTTTTGAGGAAAGCTGAAGTTAAGACGTACAAATCTCGAAAATATCTTCTGGGGATGTAAGATTAGATTAATTTGCAGGATCAAGGTTAAATTTTCAATGTGCTGGAAGCCAAGAACTGTCACAGGGTTGTATGAGTGAATCCCATGGGCTAACCCCCTCCCCAAAAACAAAACAAAATAACAGACAGTGTCTCATCTGAGAGCAAAACAAGCCTCTTTTGCAGTTAACACTAGTCTGAATTTCATTTCATTGGAAATTCTCTGCTCACAATGCAATGTAGTCCAATTATCTGGATAAACCAACCCAAAATATGTGATACTCAGATACTGTATTATGTTCTCCTGTAAAAGTATATCCCACATCCAATTTATCATGATTCCTGTAGAGTTGAAATTGCTACACAGGTGAAATGGCACTGTGGGCATATCTATGTGAAGAAAACACTAAGGGATCATCAGGCTCAGAACTTTGTTGTGACATTAAGGGTAAAGACATTAAAGCATTATTGTTTGTCCCATGCCAGCACGCCTAGCTCTCTGAAAGCAAGATGAATCAATCTCCAACATTTAATTAAGGAGACTGTCCTCTAGTATCCTGACTTTGGCAATGGTAGAAATGAAAAAGACACTTTTGAGAATGCAGAGAGTCTTCCTTAAACATTTTGTCATTATTATGTATTATTCTTTAAAAACGCTCCACTGAAAAATATGATTTTTTTCTTTAGAGTGCGATGGTTTGAATGCCAGTGTTCATCTACCAGATTAAGGTGAACTCCATTTCATAAGCGATTATGGCCAGTTATAACAAGGATGTCTTTTGTTTTCATCACTCAGCCCAATTGACATGATTGTAGGGATCCTGAAAGGCGCTGATGGCTTAATAGAGATAGGCAAGGCACCAACATATTCACTGCCATTTTTTTTTGCCCGCCGCTAATCAGCACCTCTAATGAGGCGAAGAACAGGCGACTCAAACTCCTGCTGTCCCCAAGGGAAGGGGTGGAGCCTTACTCATCACATTCCATTAACAGTGCCTGGCACCTCCTCAGTTGGGTGTGAGTGTGAGACAGCCTCAGCTGAGACCCTTGCATTTATGCCCAAAGTGACTGGTGCTGCCATCTCTCCAAAACATGCTACTTTAGCAATGTTGTGGTCTCTTATTCGTTTGCAGTCAACAAGACAAAAGCCTGAGGACATCCATGGCAGGATAGCTAATGGGACAACAGGCAGCATTTGTTTTTGAAAAAACCATTTTAATATTGCCTCGCCAATGCCAATGGTGCAGCTCTCAGAATATTGTAACTCCAAGGATCTATTTCAAGCAGATGTCTGATTGATTCCAAATTCCATTATGAGACATGTTTTCTAAACCACAAACATTTTATGACCACAAAATAATGTGTGGATTTTGTAGGAAAACTCATGTTCATTTATTTCAGTTATTTCCTGTTAAATGTTGTCCATTTATTTTATGCTTCTATTTAACCTGGAGCCTGAGTGCTCTAAGAGAAAAAATGTACACAAATAATTAAAATATTTACTTTCAGAGTTTACTATTTTTATTAAAAGATGAATTTCACCCCCCCACACACATATGTTGTAAATAATAATCTTTTTTTCTGAAGTCTTAACTGGATCTGCACATTTCTCGACTGGCAAAATTCATGATTATGCCTCTGTGAATCACTCCCAGATGTCGCTCTCCCACGGTTTTGGAGATAACGGTTGAGCACTGACACTTCCCTGGACTCCTCTGCTGAATGGGTTGATGTGAGCCCTGCTGTTTTTGCTCATGTTTACCATTCAATTATAGCAGCATCCTGCTGGATATCCTCCTGTCTCCTCCCGTTATGTACTGCTCCTTAGGGATCTTAGTGTGTGTGTGTGTGTGTGCGTGCGTGCATGGGCTTTTATTTTGGATGTGTTTGTGTGTGTACAGAGAGAAAGAGAGGAGAACGAAAGCGAGAAACCCTGTAGTACTTGTTCTTGACTGTTACGCAAGTATCAACGATTTGTGTCCAGATGAAGTCCTGACCTGTTCCCTCTGCTGTTGTTTTCCACTCTGGATATCTGACACCGTTATAGGCGGCTTTTAGATGCATGCATACACTTGTCTATATAGGTCTACAGCAGATCCAATATCGTTTTACCACGTTGTGTTACTGTGTCAGTCCAGTGACAGTGAACTACACCCTTTGTCACCTCCATCCCTCCATCCATCCTCTTTGCCAGCTTCAGAGCACAAAAGTAAAGCAGAGCTGAGACCCCATGGGCCTTTAAATTTGGCAGACAATTGTTCTGAACCTTTACACAAACTAACCTGATTCAGCTATTTTGAGTCTGGTGTTTCCAGGATAGGTGTTTTCACTTTCGTAAGGAACAACACTGTGAAATAAGTTTCTACATGAGGTTCAGTATACGCAGAGCAACAATGAACCCTAAGAGAAAAGAAATAATTCTATATCTATAAGTCGTTCTCATTATACTTGCCAAGCACCGAATAGACGTAAGTGACAGCAGTGTGCAACAGTTTGTTTTGGATTGCATGCGACAGCGATGCTAACCATGCTATCTCTGCAGAAGGCAAAAAGAAAAACACTGCTAGACTTAGGTGTGGACTTGTTTTCCAGGAAAAGCGATCAAAGCCTTTCCTTTTTCTCGCGGATCAAACGCCAGGGATATATTTATTGCTTTGTTTGGCAGTCCCATCTGACACGTCCTGTCAGAGAAGGAAATATTGCGAGCCTCTGCAGAATGCTGTAAACCAACACGTAAGACCGAAAGCTGTAGACGCTCAATGCCTGGGTACAGTGACTCAACTCACTGTCAGAAAAAAATTAAAAAAAAATAAAAAAGGCAATGCAATATTATTAAGAAATTATTGCAGTACTCCCCTCCCCCCTACTGTGTTCTTCTTTAACACGAAATCGGCATAGTAGGCTATGGTTGTAGCCTACCTTTTATTGCGCTTGCGGTTTTGATTTGTTCCTCTTTATCAGCAAGGACAGTGCGCGTAACTGTAACTTTAATTTCAGGTTTAAGTTGACACGTTTTAAGTTTAGTTTTCACCTTTCAGCTGAAAAAGCACTTTTACCACTGGCTTTCACAGTTTCACGTGACTGCATGTAAACCTGCTCTTGCCATTGTATTCTTACTTACACTCTGGCTTTGATGGGTTTGATGGTTGCCGTGCGCAGCTGTAGCTGACTAGGAGCTCAGCTGATGTTGGTTAGTGAATATGAAATATGAATATGGGCACACTGGGAGCGTCATTAAATTGTAATCTTAATTTGTAGATGAGAATAACTCGTTAATTAATCAACTCGCTCCAGTAGGACTTGAATCAGATCATCGTTTTATGGATGCATGGTTCGTTTGAGCCGTGCCAATATGGAAACAGACTTTCTGCCAGCCTAGTAATGCACAGGATAAATTAATGTTGCCAAAAAACTGCACAGTTATGTCATTATTAGCCAGGGGCAGAGAATCACATTGTATTTGAACTGATAAGTGCACAACAATGACTAATCTTGGATGATAATGTTGTTCCCCTGGAGTTCTAACATTCTGGATCCTGCCATTCTCTGTAAGGTCCTGAAGTCCAGGCAATAAAACATGTACCATTTCATCTCTCTCTCTCTCTCTCTCTCTCTCTGTCTGGCACTACAAAAAGGACATTTATCACCATGGCGACATCCAGAGAGAACAATACCCACTTTTGGGTGAGCGGAAAAGCCTCGGTAGGAGATATTATGTTTGGATGTATGTTGGGTTTCCTTGTAGTGGGTAAAACAGGCTGCTCTCTGCTGATGGGGTCAGTTAGTCCAATGATTTAAAGGCTATTCTGGTGAGAGGCGCACTTTTGACAAGGGTCCCATAAGGTCATAACATTGCTTCTGTATTTAATCCATGCACTATGGGGAACTGAACTGAAATTTGGAGAGCAGTGCATTTTTATATTTGTTTATTTGTTTTTTGGCAAGCACCATCACAAACTCTGCATGTCACAGATTGAGCTCTGCGCTTGATTTCGTGAGAAACTGTCTTGCATACGATGGCAAGCTATATTTTCTCACTGGTCATAAATCAGTCCTGACTGCATCATATGGGATCCTTTGATATCAGTTAGAGTTGAATAATATCATAGCATTGGTTATTATTGAATAATATATCCCACCTGTGCATTTGATAACTTTTGATTGGTAGGTAAGATTAACCAAAATTCCCTATTAAATTTCAAATGTGTGATTAATTAAGGTGTGCATGTGCATGTTTCACAGAAAAAAGACTTTTTTTTTCGTGCAGAAATACCGTTGGGGTGAGATTGTTTCACATTGCCTTTTGTGGTTGCATGACATACTCTTCAAAGAGTGTGCATTGTTTTTATCTGAATGATCGCAGGGCTGCTTCCCTCATGGCAATGACATCACCCACACCTCTAACAGCCCAAGCCCCCCCTCCAGTCTCATGTGCTTTTACGATGCCTGAGTGTTCCCTCTGTAGATTACACCCTGTCCTGGCATAGCCTCTCACATCTCTCCACCCAGCTCTCCTCAGCTGCTCCTCACCCTCCGTCTGTTTATTCAGCTACATCCTCTGCTGCTAATAAACCTGTGATGCATCCATCTCTCTCTTTCCCTCTCTCTCTCTCTCTGTCTCTCTCTCTCTCTGTCTCTCTGTTTCTCTGTCTCTTGTTCTCTTTCGCTCCCCCACCACCAGTCTCCCACTCCTCTTATCCAGGAAGGATGAGTGACAGCATGTATGCTTGCTCCTTGAGGGCTGTTTTAAAGCCTCATTGTATCTGTGGTAAATGTTAATATTCACATTCTTAGTAGGTGATCATTAGAGGGGCTGAATATTCTAATTCTGCGCCCGTGCCCATTGGCAGAGTGAATCGGATTATTAATGGTTGTGGTGGGGAGCCTATGAATAATCAGGATATGATAAGCTTCTCTAACCACAACCAAGCTCAGTTTAACCAAAGGAAATAATGATCATAATAGAATATATAAAAAGCGTATTCCCAGATGGTTCATAAACAAAACAAAACAAAACAAAACAAAACAAAACAAAACAAAACAAAACAAAACAAAACAAAAAAAAAACAGTCTCTAAACATTCGGCAACATTTTTTGAAGCGCAGACTCTGACTGGCATTTGACATAAAGCTTTTTTTGGTTTAGTCTTTGACAAGAGTGGAATGGGTAAACTGGCAGTAGATATAGTACTCAATAGACTTATTCACTGTTTACCAAGATGATCCAAAGAAGTCATTTGTAGCTCCATCTTTCTAATACAGTGAGCTATGGAGAGGAGAAATGAAGAAGAAACAGGAGAGAAAGTGAAGGTTGGGAGAGAGTGAGAGAGTGGAAACCAAAGAAGGCAAAGCAGAGCTGGTAAGGTAGAAAAGAGAGATGGTAAGGGTGGGGCTGAAGAGCGAGGTAGTGAAATAGAGTGGAGAGGGGCGAAAAGAGAGAGAGAGAGAGAGAGAGAGAGAAATAAGCAGGCAGGCTGGCCTGAGGCTCTGTGATAGCACACTGCTCTAATTAATAGGTTATGAAAGCAGATGGAGGATGCGGGATGGAAGGGTCATTAAACTGTCCCTCTGTTTAAACTCCCCCTCCCTTCCTCCATCTCTCTCTCTCTCTCTCTCTCTCATTCCTTCTTCCATCTCCTTATGCTCTCTGAAAAACAGATCTACAGATCTGCAGATACAAAGGGTGCAAAGCTAATTTGCCAAACAGAAGATTGGTCTTCTATTCCCAGCTGACACCCATGCACAAGAAGCTTAACCTGAATTAGCACAGAACATATCTTGCTTGATACCATAGTACAATTAGATCATTAGAGATAATGTCACTGCCTTCTCTCCTGCGTTGTTGGCAGTGTAAGGTAATGATGTGAGAACACTTGAATAATGGGTGGTGTCTTTCAAGCCTTTTCTTTCGTAACAATGGCAAAGTTCTCAATACAATAGTTTACAGCTAATAATATTGTTACTGTCTGTTCGTCAGTACATCGTTTGTGAAGGTAGATTTAATTACAAGGCAGGGGGTAAAAGTTCTCTTTTGTACCATCAAACGCCTACAGCAGTGATCATTTTTGTAAATTTGGATGTAAAACAAGACAAAAAACTAGGCTATAGTGTACACTCTGTTTCTCGTATTGTTCCAAATATTTCATGAATATTCTAAATTTTAAGTCCGCTTTTGTTCTTCTGACTGTATGACTAGGACAGTGTGACTGTATGAATAAGGGAATATATGAAGTCTGGTTAGCTAGACCAATTCCTTCCTCAGTAAACTGACAAACTATCAAGCCAGTATAACCAGTACCTAGGCTGTGAAACTCCACCAAGTTTAATGTAAATTGATCAATAATGTGCCCTGGATGCAGGTTCAGAATGAAACAGTTGATTTAATATTTTTTTCATGTCTAATGATTAGGTTATTTAATGTATTTCTTATTTTTAATCAACATGGGTGTGTATATATTCAACTTTATGGTTTAATTAATCTTGACAGATTTTCTCTGTAGTGTCATCAATGCTGTAGACATGAATTTCTTGATGTAATGTTTACATGTGAGTACAACAGGGCAAGACCCCACTTAGAGCATCATGATTTCCCTCACAGAACCCACAGAACCCACGCCTACTAATATCCCATGAGCCATACAACACAAACCAATCAGAATGCTAGTACCCATGTCACTGCTGCAAATAGTTTAAACCAATGAAAGACTCAATTAGTTAAACTGATCTATTTAATCATAAAATATTAGATGACCGATGGGGATTGACTTTGGAAACTTGATTGTTAACATTCTCCCGTTTGGCAAAATGAACAAAAAGACAGTGGAGGCCAGAGGTCACGTATGTACAGTAATAAAACCCATGATTTAATCGGTTTAAAACAGTATACACATTCTTCTTGCCTGACGTAAGCCTCAAATGTAGTCAGATAGTGACTATGCATTGAAAACAAAGATGGAAAACACACTTCTAGTGAACTTCCTACTGTATTACATGGCTCCTGTAGAGCAAGTAATTTTATAATTTTGCAGACAAACATATTGAAAACACTGATGATAAACAGCCCAATTACTTTTATACAACACAACTGAGAAATCTCTTGTTACATAATGCATTTGTCTTTGCTGTTTGAAGCTGACAGAAAGACTGTGGGAAGAGCAACCACGGAGCTGTGCAACAGTTTGCTCCAAAATCACAAAAGTGATTTTTGAAACAGTACCACTGAAACACTACCATCAAATTCAAGCTTGTTTTAGACTTGAGAATTGAAATTAAAACTAAATGAGTTGAAACAGTGACATGCCTCTTTAATTATGTTCATTTAATGATCCTCTTTACTGTCGTGTTTTAATGACGGTAATCCGAACTCTGAACTTAAACCCATTCATTTAACCCTGTATCTATACTGAGTCTCTCCACCGATCTGGCCTCCTTTTGGCCCTTGATCAAATAGAAAACCTTGAGGATGGAACCTGAACCCACATCTCGTGAGCCTTGTAAGGGCTTAGACCCTGATCAGGGCTCATATATCCACAAACACAGAGAACTGAGGAACGATGAATGGCCATCCGATCCGTTGACCAGTGTTATGACAGAGACCTGTGTCACTAATGTCCACAGTGACTGGCAAAAGTAGTCTAAGTAGACAGCGTGGACAGAGGAACAAGCAGAGTGCCTTTGATAGGATAATGAGACTGAACTGTTGTTTCACTTTTATTTTTTCTCATTCTCTTTCACATTGCATACGGCTTCTTTCCCTTTTATGAGACCAAGAGGTTTTTTTTTTGTGGCTGTGGCTCAGTCTTGTCTTGTCTTTTTCATTATCTTCCAGTCTCATTTTTTTTCCTCTTCACATTTCTCCACCCTTTTCTCTTTCATTTCTCATTACATTACTCCTCCCTCTTTCTCTTTTAATCTTTCTCTTTCTCTTTCTCTCTCCTCTGTCATTTCCTTCAAATCTCTCTCATTTATCGATCTTTCTCTGTCTCTCTTCTGTCTCTTTCTTTAAACATAAATCTACAGTAGGCCACCAGTGAAGCTCTGTTGTGCAATCTCAGTCTCATGGGAGCTGTAGCATGGAGATCAAGCAGATAACTTTCCAGGTCTGCCAAAAAGCACTCTTTTTCCTCTCCTATCCTTCCTTCCTTTCCCTGTTATGGGAAATCGACAAGCACTCCTGGGCTCTGGGAGTACTGAGCTGAAACAAGTACTGACCTCTACTGGCCACTTATGGAATTGCATACTCAATTTACTCTAAAGGGTACATAATCAAAGATGCGACTGTCCATCTGAGCTTAT
This sequence comes from Chanos chanos, assembly GCF_902362185.1. NCBI lineage: Eukaryota > Metazoa > Chordata > Actinopteri > Gonorynchiformes > Chanidae > Chanos > Chanos chanos. The sequence continues at coordinate 22,119,517 of NC_044498.1, read as the reverse complement.
ACTCTGCCCTTCAGGTACAACTCATGTGCATACTATAACCATTTGTTTGAATACACAAGGTTTCAGCAATTCATACTGTGTTCATTCTGCAAGTTCAGGCTCTTGGCAGGTCTGTCTATAACTTACTTATCTAGAGCAACCCGCAACCCTGTAAAACATCATCTCTTCCTCACTCATAACATTGTAGATTATAATGAGGAAATAGGCCAAACTGCCACCCAGCATTAAAATTCACGTCCAGAGAGGACCTGTAAAGCACTCTTCTCATGCAGCCTTGGAGTAGGCTGTTGTGTGGGCAGGTTTGCATAGTGAGAGCTGCGTGGGGTTCTGACTGGAGGAAACTGTAATCAGTCCATCTTCACACTCCTGCCTAATACCTCAAACTCTATAAAAACAATGAGCTCTTCACACACACACACACACACACACACACACACACACACACACACACACACTCACTCACTCTCACATCATACCCACTCTAGAGTGGATGGATATGATGGTATGGAGGAGTAAATGTAGTGAAAATAAAGTGATTGGTGTAGCTTTGGTGGTAGTGGTGCTGGTATTGAAGAGGTAGGGGGGTAGAAATGGAGAGTTGTGTGTGTGTGTGTGTGTGTGTGTGCCCGCGTGCGTGCGTGTGCGTGTGTGTGTGCATGAGTGCGAGTGTGCGTGAGTGTGAGTAGGTGGTGGGGTTGGTGAGGGGGGTGAATGGGGCTTTCTCTGGACTGTAAATTAGCCCTTCTAAGTCAATTCATTATTCATAATGTCTGATTAATTATGAAACAATCCAAAACCTGATGCCGAGCCGGTAGGTTTGTGTGGTTGCCTAGAAACGGCGGCCCATATTAAATGCCACCATTGTTACCGAGGGTAACTGGAGAGTCCTAGCTCCCAGAGGGCAGTGGGGCTGGGGAGTAATGTGGCAGAGAGTAAATAAACGGGTCCCATATCATAACATTTGTTTTTAGGGTTGATCACATGGGGTAAACAAGAGCAGACAGTGAATAATTCAGTGGTGGCTTGTAAACGGGATAGACATCGTGAACTGGTGAAATCCACTCCATGCGATGTATTGCAGTCAGAGGCTGTAACTGCCGTTGGAATGTCTGATGGTATTGTGATGTGGTGTTGTCATGAGGGTATATCAACACAACATTTGAAACATGGTCCGTATTAATTTTATGATTAGTTGAATTTATTCCTATCAAACATTTTCATCTACAATGCTTGAAACTGAAATACTTGATTTTTGAGGCAGTATTTAATAGACTGCAGAATACTTTTTGAGTTTGACAGAATGGTGACTTCAGTTACACAGTAGTGCAGTACTCACCCTGTTACGATGCTGCACTTATATTTGGTCATTTTCACAGTATGTTCCTTTGCTTTCAACCAAGGACTTCGACCGTACACTTAGCTCAAAGCACTTAACCTGGAGCGCTGTCTGTTTTGCACAGGAAAAGAGCCTGACGAAAACGGTATGTGTTGTCTCTTCTTAAATCATTATCCACAAAACAGAGGACAAACACCAGTTGTAAACGAATCTGTTTGTAACTCATGTGATGAAAGCAGCCTGGCACTAAGTGGACATCTATGTAAAGATCCGTCCCATCATCAACACCCCTCTTCCCTTCTAAACACATACACACACACACACACACACACTCCCTTGTTTTAATCAAAGAGAACTGTGAAGGCCCAGGAGGTGGGAGAGTTGGAACAAGGGCCCAGGGGGAGGTGAAGGGAGGGGGGAGGTGAAGGGGGGGAGAGAAGTGAGCACCGTGTGACCAGACGACTGGTTCCTTCCTTTGCCAGCCTGAGAAACAGGAAGCTCCCAGCTCCTTGTTCTTGCATTTATTGTGAACCAACAGGAAATGCACAGAAGGTCTTCAAGGGGGAGTAGAGAGAGAGAGAGGGAGGGAGAGAGAGAGAGAGAGAGAGAGAGAGAAAGACAGGGAGAAGGAGAAAAAGAGAGAAGGAGCGAAATAGTGAGAGAGAAAATCTTTCCAAAATCTCATCAGCAGTGTAGAGCTTATGGACTGATGAGAGCTTGCCAAAGTATCATCTTCAGGGGGCCCAAGAAGCAGCAGGTTGCCTTGGGAACCAGCCCCCCAACACACACACATGTGCACGCGTGCACACACACACACACACACACACACACACACACACACACACACACACACACACACACACAAACGTGGAACACATACAATCTGCCACATGCTTTTTCTGGCATACCCTGCCCCGCCCCTCCCCCCCATCCAATGCCTGCGACCCTTCCTGGAGCCCATCCCACAATACCCTGATAAAGACAAGCATAAATATTATATCACACGTCTTTATACCCCACACCTGACCCTTTTCTCTTTCTTTCCTCAGCCTATTTGAACTTTGAATTGCCAATTTGGTAAGCTGTCCAATTTGCCAGACCTGTTCTAAGACACATTCTCTTTCTGTTTTGCTTAGCAGTGTTTCATTTTTAGATTTAAGAATGGTAAATTAAACCCTCTCATATTTACTCTGTTGTCTTAGCGCTGATGCTCATTTTAATAAAATGTTTCACTTAAAGATATTTTATGGATATTGTAACTTGTTAAAAACATTTTTATCAAATTTGTGAGTTATTGTCACTCTGTGACAGAGACTGGTGGGTATTATGATTTTATTAGAACTCTTCTGCCACCTATTGGCCAATTGCCTTACATCACACATCATATCACATCTCTTCACGGGTAAAATCAAGCATGAATATCACAGATTCATCTGCTTGTCTCTGAGATGCTTTTGTTATATTTTAACCTCGCTCAAAGTCAGGTTTTAGGAGGTCTAGGCGCAATTACACACACGCATACACACACACACACACACACACACACACACACATGCACACACACACACACACACACACACACACACACACACACACACACACACACACAAAATTGTACCACAGTTTATGAGCTAATGCTATGATGGGAAGAGAGAAAACTATTAGTTCATTAGGTATCTATACCAAAGAGAACTCAAAACCTCAGGTATTGAGCAGATATAATTCCACAGTTTACCAAATTACTGACGATAATAATAAGGTGGATGACTTTGAACCAGGTGAAGAATATGAAAACAGTGGTTAATGAAAACCTTTGACAGCACTTTTGTCTCACTGGGTCTCTAACTATTTTATGCATTTGTGTGTGTGTGTGTGTGTATGTGTGTGCGCGTGTATGTTTCATACAGTTACTGTAGCCAAAAGAGAGAACAGAAGAGGAATTTGCCTTTCACTGACTGGAGATTGATAAGATACTTCCTTCAGTCTGATAGATTCTTGAACCATGGGACCAACATTAGAGTAAACGCTGTGGGGCATTTTCAGCCAAGAACATCAATCAAAGAGAATCGTAGCGCTGAAGAAGCAGAAGAGAGTTGTAAGTTAGAGATTGCAGGTGAGTCTGCGACGACCACAGGTGGCGTGATATGACTTGGGGTTGTTCTGGGTCGTGAGAACCAAACTGGAGGTGGAACACAATGTTTATGTGACAAGGGGGTTTCCTATTTGACTTTGCCCTGCTCACGGGAACCTTAATGGCTTCCCTTTTCCCAGGCCAGTCCGATAAGACTCCTAAGTCAGCAGAGGAATTTCTTCGGTACTTTTTCCGCCCCAAGCAGACTCAGGGTCAGCTTTCTCAACATCTTCTCCCAATCTGAAGTACTCTGAGAAAACCGTTGTCTCTGATCTCTGACCAGCTGGTGAAGAAATAATGTGTTTAATCCAGGTTAAGATGACAAGGTTAGTTATTATACTTCTGGCAGGAACTGAGATCCAGCAGAGCAATGTTACAATGAACACAATATGAGGAAGAGATCCTGTTTAGCCATTCAGTTCTCACTGCTGGTGGAATCCAGAATGAAGAATGCTGTCGTGCGGTGAACTTTCACAGAGGAGGCAGAGGACGTAAGAATGCAGAACCATAGCCAAGCATGTGTAATTTGCAGACAAATTACAATGTGTGTGTGTGTGTGTGTGTGTGTGTGTGCACACGCATGTTTGTGTGCTCAGCACTACAATGCAGACAACCCAAATGTTTGTTTCAAATCAGTGTTGACTGATTGTTATTTTGTTATTTTCATCTTGTTTCAAGTCCTGAATTCTGTCATTTGGGTGAAGTCATTTCTATTATTCATCTGTTTGAGACAGCCAGAAAATGAACTGCATTAACAGCTGTGATTAAATACACAGCTGCCTCTGGTTTCTTCACATTTGTTATATTTTGTTGCGTTGTATACCTTGGTACACTATACATTATTAAATAAAAGTTCCCAATTTGCACATGGAGGTTTTCCTGCTAACCCAGTAGATGGTTTGCATCTCTGCCAGAATATTCCCCCCTCCTCTGTGGCAGGCATTAGTGTAGTAAAAAAATATGTATCTTTTTATGAATATTTGGGAGGTGTACATCACAACCAGTCTGCAGCCCTGATGCATGTCCCCTAGGTGGAGCCCAGGCACCTGTTTTAGAAACACACACAAGGCAATGCCATAGACTTCATTCCCTCTGGACTCATTTATGTCTTTCCTCCATTCATTCATAGGTATCACTGTATTAGTCATTTTAATAGTGCTGTAATACAGAATTAATGCAAATGATATTAATTTGTATGTGTATGCATATGCAAATGATGATAGTATGATGTGTATTGAGCACAGTATACTTTGTATCCTGTTTTATATTCACATATACACAACTAAAGTACATTACAGAACAACACCCACACCCCAGTGAAGCATTAATTAAGATATTTGCCAACTGTTGAAGAGAAAGAATGTTCCCTACCATGCCTGTAAATGAACTGAAAGAATGTCACCAGAGGCATTAATTGGTTTTAACTGTGCAATCCCAAAGTCGATAAGCATGGGAAGAGTGAGGGTTGCTCTGTAATTTCCCCAGTGGGTGGGCCGATAAAGGTCATAGCCCCTCCCCTTTCCTCATTAACAAAGCTACTCTCTTTCATCACTGCAGTGGCACACCACAAACAAAGTACAAGACAGAGAACATTTTCAGATCTAACCTGTACCCTTCCAGGATAATTAAGAGAGAGAAAGATAGTCAAAGTAAGACAAACACACACACACACACACACACAGAAAGAGAGAGAGAGAGGAGAAGGAGAGAGAGAAAGAGGAGAGAGAGAGAGAGAGAGAGAGAGAGAGAGAGAGAGAGAGAGAGAGAGAGAGACCTTGATCCACTGGTCAGATTTGCTGGAAAGTTGATCCCCTAGTTCATTATGTGTCATACTTCGTCTGAGTACTAATTTCACTCAGAGGAGTAGAGGAGCAGTCAGAGTCTTCACTCCACTGCAGACAGAGGTATGAATGTACAAAGAGCCTTGTTTTATGCAATTGACAGAAATTCATACATATCCCCTGGATAAACCCACATTACATGGCTGTAAAACAAAGTCTTGTGGGAACTGTACTGTGTAAACTGGCCTCAGGACAGCAAAGTGTGGGAGTAAGCATTTTGTATGGCATACTAAAGACTAACAGACACTGGTCTTCCTTGGACATACAGTATTAAGAATACTGTTGTTACAAAATCTTGCTTTGGCTTCATTTGAAAAGTATCAATCAACTCAAAGGACATGCAGTAAATCCATGTTAAGGCACTTAACCATTGACAGATTTTTGTTACTGCAAGAAGACTATCCCGAAGAGCTGATCTGCATTTAACACAGTACCTGATCACTGATGTTGATGTATTCCCTCCAGTTTGAAAGATTTCTCTGCACAATTCACAATGATGAAACCATTTGACCCAAGCTGCTCTGCTGCTTTGCACTCTGATGTTTTCTATCTCAATGATTTGATTGTATTGTATCTATTTTCCCAAGGACTGCAAAGTCATTAGCATGAGAGAGTGCTGTGTGGGCATTTGCTAATGAAATGTCAATATGCCCAACCATCCATTGTAATCAGATACTAATTGAGAAAGTGATAGATAAACAGTTATGGAGACAGTCTCACTGACCACTGCACATCCTTGGCACTCTGGATATCTTTGGAGTCCCCCAGCCAGCATGATTGCTTGGCCTTTGGTTAAAAGAAGTCATGAAGATGGTCCCAGTCTTCAGCTTTTCTACCTACTCCTCTAGAGGTGTCTCACAACATGCTTCTGTTTGTGAATACGCTGATTAACTAATCAGAGAACCTATAATTGTAATCAGGTCCAGCAAATGCAAAAAGAAAGCTTAACAAAATTACAAGCGTTTTTTTTTCTTTCTTTCCCAAAACAACTGTTGAAGATGTGGATGTGTTAGCCAGAGGAAACAGAAGTGTCACTGAATCACACTATCAACCTCAGACCGTCTGTCCACTTTGCAGTGATTGCTTGGAGATAAGAGGGAGGGGTTGATGAGGGAGGGCAAATGCGGTATAATACTAATAATCTGTTGCCACCTGCACTTTGTGCATGTAATGATGTAAACAGGCACTGGTCACTGAAACCCGTGCATTGTGGTCATTATTTGAGGTGTGGAACGGGGCAGGGACAGTGACCGGGGCTGAAGGTTAGCAAATACAGTGTCTCTGTTAATTGGCACGGGGCTTTTTTTTAATGAGTAGTGTTGAGGAATGGACTCCAAATGTCAGGTAAAAGCACTCTGCCCCTTAGTGACTGGAAATATCCATAATGCATCTGCTGAGGCAACCACACTGAGAATGGTCCTGTCCACATTAGCTCTCTCTGTTAACAGGTTAATTTCTTGTTGGATAATTAGTGTCTCGCTTGTTAACAGTGACCTGTTTCTCTGTGGATATAATGAGGACGGGGGTGGGGTTGGGGTAGATGTGGGCTTACGTTAAAATAAGCTAGAGCAATACACACAATTTGAGATCGAGCAGTCACCCTCACACAAGGGTACATACTGTATCCATAAGGCCAGGGAGTCATACATGTTAATGGCTCACACATTTGTTCAGTTATTTTCATTCAACACAAGTATTTTTAGTAAAATTATATAGTCAAATATTAGTGTGGAACAACACATTATTATTTAGACTCAAATTTGCAACCCTTGTTACCATGTAAATTTGGCCATATTATGCGTTGCACATTATGTTGACACCTCTGTGAAAATTGTTTGCAAGCTACGAATCCCTTGCATAAATCTTTGTGCAACATAGTGCCATTTGAATTCTTTCTATCTGACTATATTGCAGTCCAGAAATCGCATTATTATGGTCATATTGCTTTTATCCATTTTTACTGTAATTTTTTTAGTACTGAAAAGGGTGAAGAAGAAGAAGAAGAAGAAGAAGAAGAAGAAGACGAAGAAGAAGAAGAAGAGGAAGAAGGACAACAACAATAACAACAAATGTTCATTGCCCATTTTAACCTGCATTAAGAGCTCTTCGTTGAATAAAACTGCAACGTAATTATCCGACAGAAGCACTCAGATTTTAAACAAATGAACCATTGTGGTACACAGCACCACAAACCAGCAAAAGCCTTCCATGACTTTCAACCCAATTCAGTTATTCAGTTAACTCTGCCAGTGACCACATAAGTGCCTGACTCTTACTTACCATCACTGGGCATTGAGAAGGAGAGTCCCCCTGACAGACACGCCCACTGGATGCATTCCCTGTCACAGCTGGGCGATGCGGAGCACATAGGATTTCAATGATGAATATCAGATATAAGACACATCTTGGCACTGTTAAACAGTGCTCTAACAGGCAGGACCACATTGCAGACTTGCATTTTTCCCCCAGTTGTTATCAGACTTTCATTATCTCTGTGTCACTAAAAAGTGGCTAGTGAGCATAGCTATGTGGCAGCCTATTAGTGGCTTGTCAAGCGGTGTATGGTAGGCCAGTAACGCTGTCAGAAAAAACTTTCTGACTCCTCAACTTCAGGGCTGAGTGGCAACAGCAGCCAATTTACATAGAGCGTATCTGACGGCCAGCTGGTTGTTACTGATGTAGAACCGTTCAGATCCACCTTGGAGAAACTGTAAGTAATTAAACGATACTAAATAGAAAGAACCTGTGAAATGAAATACATGGCTCAGAAAAAGAAAAGGAAGCACACATGTGCGTTAGAGACTTGGACCGTCATTAATCACGGGCAAACCTTCGAGTCTCAAGAAGGAAAGTTCCAGAAAGTAAGTGCTGCCTTGTCGTTTGAAAATGACATCTTTTTTTTTTCTGAAACAGTGTGATTCAAAGCTCATAAATCAAATGACTCATATTCACTTGAAGGACAAAGAGAATGGAAAAGCAGTCTTTTTTTCTCTCTCTTTCCTCCACTTTGTTACGTGAGGACGTAAATGTGTTTATGCTTGCCTTCTGATTTCCTGACGAGCACAACAAACGACAAATGAATCATTTCTTCTCAGTGAGGCATGTTCCTTCATCTTTCATGGCTTGCCGCTGCGGTACCAAAGAACATTGGGGGGGCATTTTGAAGAAGGACTGTTTTTTTTTTTTTTTTAAAGAGCCATGACAGAGAAGACAAAGGATAAAATGTACTGTCAGTAACAAAACTGTGATGTAGAGAAATAGTTCCTAATCCAGTCCCTGCTGACATCCGTTCATTTCACACCCACATAAAAGTCATATTGTTGACTATTAATCAAGCCCTTCACAGTTTCAGAGTTTCTCATTATTGTGAAAAGAACAGGGGCTTTATACTTCAGATTACGTACATTGTGGTGCTGTTGTGTTCCTTCAGTTTCATGACAAAATGTGACTCTCTGTAGTTATGTATGAGTGGTAAATAAATGCGCCATTAGCTTTAAAGTATGGTGCTCCAGGAGTTGCGGCAGTCATAGAAGGAAGCTTTTTTGAAAGAGAGTGCTTAAGTAAGCATTTCAGGTTAAACATTCATGAGGCATAAGCAGGGATATTGTATAATTACATAAATGAAAGTAATTCCTCATAAATAATACAAACTCCCCGAACAGTCTGCAACCTAATCTAATAGCCTGAGTATGGCTGGAGCGTAGTATGATTACCCTGCACATAACGGGAAAGTTTTATTATGTTCTTCGATATAATTAGGGCAGCAAACTAGTCTGTTACAATGAAAAGGTCTATAGTAGCTTCGGTTTATTAAGTTTTTAATATGTGTTTAGAAGTGAAAGATGTTCCTGACGTATCTGATTTACGGAAATCGTTTCTAAGGACAGCCTGCAGACCTAAGCTATACGCTGGTCCAAAACACATCTCAACACCTCACAAATTCTGTCCAATGTCCCTGAATCATGGTGAACTCTCCAAAGACCTTCAACAGTATTCAAGCTAAGACCTCTTCTTTTCCTGAGTCCCTGATTAGCATTGAACACCGCAAAGTAGCTCCTTAAACTTCTGGAGTTACATGGAACCACAGTTTAGCATGTAATTTTAAGTGTCAGGCGTACTCCTCCCTTGGGTTGACAGGGTTGACTGGGTAACATGACCTAGGTGGCAGGGTGTGCGGCTACTTAGGTTCGCGCACTACCGCCTGTCATGTCAGAGGGGATATGCAGGCGGGGGAGAACTTTTCAGTTTTGCGTCGTCCTAAAATAGAACCTTGTCAGGCTGTTGCTCCTCCTGAGACTGTGGTGAGACAGGGAATGTAATTGGTTCTGAGAGTGCTTTGGAAATGAATACTTAATTTGCAGTAAAACATGCTGGGAAGAATTGTTTCTGAGCGCTCATTTTCCCCACCGGCGGCATCATCCGCATGGTCATCACCATTAGCGTCTGCAACTGCTGCCAGGCTAGAGTTTTTCAAATTGGTGAAGAATGATCTTCTTCCAGTGTCTCCCCATCCAGCCTTTTAATACCCTTAGGCTTTTATCATGTTTGTTTTATGCAATCTGTAACTTACTCATTAAATTCATTTAGCCAACTATTCATCGAGCCATTGATTTGAAATTAAGAGTTTCTTTGGGGGATAAAACAAACACATAAAATGTCTTGGAGTTTTCAAAGAGCAGTTTGAGAGCCATTGTACTGAAACACTGTCCTCGACCAAAACCTCTGCCGCTTCTCTGTTTGTATTTGTATTTTATCTGAAGGTGGTGCTACCCTGCCAGTCTGTTTTGTTCTCACATCAGGAGTCCAGTCACATTAGAGCACTGAAAAAAAACCCTCAGATGACACAGAGATCCCAATAAACAGCATAAATAAGAATAAACATTGGTTATTTTTGGTGTAATGATCTTTTAAATTCACGGGGCTCACAAATGAATATATTAGGCTACACGTGGTTGTAAATATTTTATACATTTATGATGGCAAAGTCTTTACTCATCCTTTATAACTCTTTTTGTGAATTAATGAGTGCCACCAGTGAAAATGTACGGATTATATGAATAACTTGATAGAATTTAATTTTTTTTGGGGCTTACCTCACTTACTGTGAAGCTGCACGTTTTCTAAGCTCCATGGGCCCCTACTGCACTCATTAGCCTGAAACCCTGTGAGACAGGATAAACACACACACACACATACATACACACACACACACATGCACACGCACACACACCACAAACTGCATCCTAGGATCAAAGATATACTAATATACTTATGCAGACACTGAAACAGATAAAGTAGCAAACATACTGCTAGCTCATATTAACACACTGGAACAACATGTCCCCTTCTCTCTCTCTCTCTCTCTCTCTCTCTCTCTCTCTCTCTCTCTCTCTCGCTACTCCTGTTTCCCTCACCCTTCTGAACACACACACACACACACACACACACACACACACACACACGCACACACAGCAGAAGCAGCAGGGAGCCAGAGTCTGATGTCTCAACCAAACCTTTTCAGCCCATCTGCAGTACACAGGTAATTGGTGTCATGAGAGGACAGCTTTAAAACAGCCGTGCTGCTCTGTGCTATATTTAAAAACCTTAAGTTCAAACCTGACATCTGTGTTTTCCACAACCTAAACAGCTATTCTCTTTCTCTAGGACATTCCATTGTAAGAGTCTGAACCGTGCTGCAATTTCTCTTCTCACCATGAAGTGAATAGAACAAATCTATCTTAAAGAACAGCACAACCCTCTTTTTCTATTCAACCTAAGTAATCCACTACCTCAGCAAATATATACAGGATTTGCTTGCATAACATAGAAATATGAGGTCGCATGATTCTAATGCTAACAGAATAGAACAGTGATATGTGAGAGATTATCTTTCTTTCTCAGTGTAGACAATGAGAACTAGAATGTGTTCTATCTCCCTTCAAAGAACATCATGTAGGAAGAAAATGATCCTTATCAGGGGAAGACTCTGATGAGAGATATGCAAGAGCAGGTTTAAAAAAGAGACATCTCACCAAACCACTGACAGCTATGGGAAATTAGGCATATGTATCTCCAATGAAACCATAGTCCGTATGGACAGTGAGAGAGAGTGTTGGTCAGAAGCATGGCTTACCTGTGGGGGGTAGGGGTGGGGATGAGGGTCGGGGCGGGGTGTCCCACATCTCACGCCCCTGCCTTCACTTCACTACCTCTTCTGGTTAATCAGTGCTGTTCCTCTGAGTTAATTCAATTATTAGTTTTTTTCCCCCACCAGTTTTCTGTTCATTGCCTCCTTAGTTCTCTGTGAATACATACCTCTGCTTGTCTTTTGTTTAGCTGCTAAGTTTTCTTGTTTGTTAGGGATTTTTGAGCCGTGTATCCTTGTCTCCTGAGAACCGCTCCTGCTTTTTCCCTGTCCAAGCATTAATATACTTCTTTTGCTTTATTTTGCCTGTTCCTGTCTCTCTATTCTGGTTTTGTTATTAAACAGAAATCAGTTCTGCACATGCATCCAGCCTCCTTGAGATTTCATGACTACACCCTACTAAGGGGATATTAGAGTTTTCCAATATAGTCACACACACACACACACACACACACACACACACACACACACACACACACACACTGTCTATAAATTGTATTTCTGGTATTGAAATTCTTGGACACTTTCATGTGAAAATTGAAAAAAAAAGTGGTTGCAGAGTTATATTTGGTTTTGTTTGTTGCTTATTTCAGTGACTGATTCTGTGTCTTAAGGTGGTTGTACATTCAGTGCAGCCAGGTCTGTTGGAATCCCAGAAAGACCCATAAAATGACTAGTGTGATATAGGCTCACAGTCACCAGCTTCAGAATGTCACTCAACATACTTCATTCATTGAAATACAGAACGTAAACAGTTTGTTAGTGCCTCGTACATGAATGACTGTGTCATCCACTACACAGACTGGAATGCAACAGAATGGACAATGGTAGAGTAACAGTTCAATACATAAAGAAACATCTCCTGCATTTCTAAGATTGTTGTAAGTTTATTCATAAAGAGTAAAGCAGTGATATATTTCCTCTTACCACTGGAGTGCTGTGATCCAGAGAGTTAAACTGTTCATCATAAATAAGACTCACATAATTTGTGATGAGTATTTTTTGTAGGTTTTAGTTTCTGGAAAAGTTGACCTTGAATGAATGTGCTAAGCACAGATTTCTTTTTTATATGACTTATGATAAATGTACTTTTCCTTTTTAACCCAAAAGTTTTGGGTGATCTTTGTTAAAGGGTACACAATATGAACTGGGAATATTGCAAGTGTATCACAGACTCATATAACCTTTTATCTGGTTTAAAGCAATTTGATCTTGCTTTAAATTTGGCCGTTCTTCAGTGGACATTCATTTACTTTGAGTTGGATAAGATGACAAAGATGATAAAGAGAAATAATTAGGAATTTTCACGGCATTAACACAGTTATTTTAAAAGACTACTGATTCAACACTGAAAGCGTTCTAATGCTGACTTTCTGACACTGTCATCAGACAGATGAGAGACGCCCCTTTCCTCCAAACAGACTTCTCAGCCTCGGACAGCCCTTGACGCTGTCCAGACCGTGAGCTCATTCCTCCTAAAAAATGGCTTGCTGTGCCTGTATTCCCTTGAAGACGAGCAACAACAGCCTTAGCTTTAATGACCTGCCACATCACAGAGCAGAGCGAAAGGGATCTTTTGGCTAAGCAGGCTAATTTCCCTGGAGCTTTCTGTGGGGTGTAACTTTGAGAACGAAGCATGGGCTTGTTTGTTAAGGATGTGTTCAACTCCCTCTGTTCCACTGATTTAAAAAAACAGAGAGAGAGAGAGAGAGAGAGAGAGAGAGTGAGAGAGTGAGAGGTGAGGATCACGGCCGTGATACTGCAAACAGAGCTATGTCCAGGGTTGGAAGTCTCATCAATAGATATGCCTATTGCCATGCAGAGAGTGTGGTGAAATATAGCAAAACTGTTGACACCACTAGGTCTCCGCGATTTCAACCTTCGCTGGAGAGTCAAATCTTGCTTTTAAAATACAGAGAGGGATAAAAAAAATAAAACCCGCCAGTCTTCATAAACTTTTCATCATTGTGTATCGTCCTTCATCCACGATGTTTAGCCTGTCTTGTTTTTCACCGAAACTGACAAATAACAACTCTGGAGAGAAAGCTTACCTCTGTCGGGAGACTGCAGACTCCAAACGCTGTACAAGAGGAATAGAGCGAGAGTTATGCAGCTCACCTTGAGGACCCTGACACACCTTGAAGAGGGATGAGAGGAGGAACAGGTCTCAGACCGGACCTATAGACAGCTCAGGGCAGGCTTCAGGGATGACAAGGTGACCTTTGTCAGATCCATTAAGAATTCCATCTGAGTGAGTCCAGCTAACACAAGTACCTTTGGAAAAACAACAATAACAAAAACAATGACAACAACAACAACAACTCCCACAACAACAACAACAACAACAATAACTCCAATTGGCAAGGAAGAGTGTGCAATATATATGAAAGCATACTGCTTGTCCTAAATCATGCAGACACATATAACATGCACACACATGCATGAGCAATCACACGAACAGACACAATCACAGACAGACACACAGACACACAATACTATTATCCCAGTAATGGACCTAAAATAGGAGAATGAAAGATAAGTCCTCACAATTACCCTTACACCATCCCTTAGTCCAAAGTTTTTCCCTCAGCTCCTAGTCATACATAACCAAAACTCTGCAAGCAGCCAAATCAATAACCTATTACAAAGATAATAATACCCAGCAATTATAACTAGGTGGTTTCACATATGTTGTTTGCAAGAAATAATGTTCATAAACCTGTGTTTTACAGCATTCAGCATTGCTCACTGGGAGTCTCTTTTTCTGATATGTGTGTGTGTGTGTGTGTGTCTAGGCTATGATTACAATGAAAGTAACCAAACACACACATACAAACAGATACCAAACCAACAATTCTGATGTGTAATGCCATAACATGTGCGGTTTGGTGAAACATGTTTATGGGCAAACGAGGGTGATCTTGGTTCACCAAGTCATAGAGGAGTTGTACTAGGGAAAACCCTGTTTATTATTACCATATAGATTGGCTGTGTGTGTATCATTTCCATTTTGATGGAGGTGGGGAAGGAATAGCTTGACAGAAAGTGAAATGCTGTTACCCGATGAAAGAGATGGGCTAGGCTTGTGGTGTGGTGTGTGTGTGTACGTGTGTGTTTACACGTGCCCGTGTGTGTGGGTGTGCGCGCGTGTGTGTGTGTGTGCGTGTGCGAGCGCGCAAGTGTATGTATTCCAGCAAAAACAAAGCAATACAAACAAACAAAAAAAACAGCGTAAATTGGGAATGGTTTTCATGGGGTTAGCAGTAGGACATGCAGAATTGTGACTCAAGTGTTTCTATATCTATCTCTCAGTTAGAGAACCTATCTGAGCCTGATGCTATGGTAGCAAAAATTGTTCTGTTTGTTCTTTTATGGTCCTAGAGTTTATTCCTCTATGCAAATCTGCCAAAATGTCATTTTTGGGGTATTATTTTAGATGTACAACCTAAATTCCTGTCATCATTTTGCTCTTGTTTTTGTGTGCCCGCTTAATGTTTTCATTGTTCAATTTTAGCTGTAAGCAATTCTCATTTAAGTGGCGAAATAATGTTTATTAATATTAATCACCACTCTTCTTCAGCTTAGCTATAGCCTGTGGGGTAATAGAAATAGTCTCAAAAAGCTCCCCACCATTTGCCCTGTAGTATGATAGAGGGCATAGCTTTTCCAGACATAAATTATCTCTCATTTTAATTTCATTCTCTTTTTTCCTCTCTGCACAAAAAAATACACTTTATAGGCAACATGCGTGCATTCATCAACCTGACAACTGAGACTACAACACATGCAGATGTGCTCTCTCTCTCTCTCTCCCTTCCCCTCTCTCACACACACACACGCACTCTTTCTCTTGTTCCTTCAGTCAGAGTGACTGAAGGCTAATGTTTTTAGTGATTCATTGCAACGTACATTTGGTGAAAATATACCTTCCCAGAACTGGTACAGTAAGACGCAAAACTCATGAAAGTTGAGGTGGTTGCCATAGCTACAACTAGTATTGTTTTCTTTCATTAAGCAGTGATGTGTCTGTGTCTGCTGATTTTCTTTACTTCAGAGACGTGTCCTGTATTCTGAAGGTCTTTCATTTGCAGAGCGAGCACAAGTTTGTGAAAGACTGTCATTGACTTGTAATGTTTAAGGTAAATCAGTTCAGATAAAGACTCTGTTGTTTGTCACATAAACTGATATGGTCTAAGTAAGAGCATATGACTGTTCACTCTTTCAGCTTGTCTGCTCTGAATTTATTAGATGACAATTGTTAAGGTGAAATGTGACAAAAGTCTCATGACAAAAGAGTCACACCAAAAAACAAAAGATAAAAGCCTTTTTGATCACATTTTCTATACTATATTGGCCATTTCAAAATTAGCTGGAAACCTATGTGATAAAATTTAATCAA
This sequence comes from Chanos chanos, assembly GCF_902362185.1. Taxonomy (NCBI): domain Eukaryota; kingdom Metazoa; phylum Chordata; class Actinopteri; order Gonorynchiformes; family Chanidae; genus Chanos; species Chanos chanos. The sequence goes on along the minus strand of NC_044498.1, from coordinate 22,103,665 downwards.
ACAGAAACTGTATATCGTCACCCTGAACACACACTGGTTGGCTGCCTTATCGCCATGGTAACTTGCTCCAATCAGTATGCATGCACACCACCTGCCTCAAGGTAAAGTGGAGTTTGTCACAGCAAAAGATACGCTGTTCAGACGAGATTTTTTTTTCTCGAGCTCCCCCATAAGCTGTTAGGTGAGAGAGTCATAAGCTGATTGGCTGATGCTCTCTAGCAGCAAGTGCAGAGGGTGAGACCCATACCCTGCTGCCCACAGAAAGGCCAAACCCAGTCCAACACTGCACATATTTCTTGATACCCAGAAGCCTCAGAGAGCAGAGAACAGAGATTGAATTGAATGGCTTGTGCTTGCTAGGTGTTTGTAGTGTAAGAAACACACACACACACACACACACACACACACACACACACACACACACACACACACACATTATTATAATATTATAAAAGGTCCCAAAAGGCATTATTTTCCCATACTTTGTAAGGCTGCTGAGTGTATCCAGCCATCAGACTGAGTTTAGTAATACCAGACAACTTGTTAAATACACTGCTTTTTTGGTTTGCCAGACATGCTGTGTTCTGCACTTTTACAGAATCATTCACTGAACACTTCAGCTCACTGCAGGAGACAGTAATTTGTTTTATGCCATACACATAAAATATTCCAAATTTATAAAGAACATGAAAAAAGATAGAAAAAAAAAAGAATTATGTTTGAAGAGAATGTTTCCACATGTAGCCAGTTTCTGGTTTTTGACCTGAGCCAAATATTGCATTATCACTGGGGCCCTGGCATCAGTTTTAGTCAGACTGGGACAAAAGCCTTCAGTTCAGACAACTTGAGGCTTCAGCTGTTTTCTAATCACTGAGATGCACTGATTTTAACACACAGCAGCCCATGCGTTTCAGCTGCTACGTAAGCCCTGCATCGAAGGGTGTAGTCTACACAACAGGTGAACTGGTTTATTTATGTTCATATAACATATTATGCTTATCCTCTCACATTTCTATGTCAAATAACAACAAGGTGCAAAACTTACAGTTTGCACGAAATCTGCCAAAATTACTGTACAATCTCTCCTCTTTCAGAACTTTCCATAATCCATGTATTCATACTTCTGAACTTAGGGACATGGAATGTGACGTGGCTGATGTTTGCCAACTGTGCTGTTCTATCAGTCTAACTCAACTGGACACTTCACCCTTTCTCCGGGCTGTCTGGCAAGCATCTTGACAAATCCCCTGATGTGCCTAGGTACCTCCAAAGGCCTTCCTGGGGACTGTATATTTATATATGCGCATTTCCTACACTCCCCTTAATTACAGAGACTGCTAATAAACTTCTGTTAAGCAATAAGAAATCTGCTTTGTTTGCTTTGTGCAATTTAATTGCTAGCTGTTTATTAGCTATATCACTGACATTTAAAACCCTCTTTGGATGTTAAACAAGGTTTGTTTGTGGCTCACACATCAACAGGAATAGACCTGTGGAATGAGTACACCCCCCCCCCCTTTTTTTAAATGGAAGCCGGCATACAAAATGATATCTGCCACTTGCAGTTTGTCACAAATTGAGGGCAGCACTGAGACAGCCCGTTCCGCCTCGCAACATGCAGCTCAATTGTGTCAGATAGCACATCTGGTCATGCTAATTGAAACGGTGGGGCGTGAATACATGCTTGTTTACACGGTAAAGACCTGTGATGTTTGATGCCTTGCCATTCATTCATCAGCATTGAATTCATGGGAGTAATTCAAGGTCCGTATCAGAAACACCGATACGCGGCTTTTGAAGCATAGACCAGTCATTCAAAGATGATATCAAGATTTCAAACATAGCAAGAACCTGGCTCAATAAACTGATTCAATGAATTTTTGGCCTATCTGGGATAGGTTCAATGTCAATTTTTTATTGCATCAATCTTTGATAGCCTTTGCTTCCTTTAATTTGCTAGTTTGAATGATAGTAGCCAAAAACATTTCACTTTTTGATCATGCCTGCCTGTACTGCCTCACTATTTAAATACTGGTCAGTTTGAATGTTTCAAATTATAAAGAAATGTCTTCAGTAGGATATCAGTAGGACCCAGCAGATGAAAGACCAGCGATTCAAGGCATGTGAAATAGGTGAAAAATCCTGACGTCAAATCATTGTATAGGAATATAACCTGTACAACATCTGAGTGTGGAAAATAGAAGGTCCAAATACTCCATGAGTCCATATATACTTTGTATTGTATTCTGGAGTCAACACATTGAGGTCCAGGTCATAAGAGCAGATCAGAATCTCAAATCACACAGGTGCATTCAAATCCCAGTTCAAATCCTGGCTGGACCACACTTGCTGACTGTGATTTGGAGTCAATGGGAATGCAATTTTCTGTATTCCCTAGGCTGGTGTCAGGGTCACCCTCCCACTGACTGCTCACTGGTTGTCACTTCAGGGTTGGTGCCTGGGTAGTTGAGAATAGAGTAAAATTTGAGGTGCTGTCGTCTGAGCTCTGAATGTGTGGCAGTACATCTGACCCGACAGAGTGGGGAAACATACATTGGCTGTGTACTCTAGTATCACAGGATGTGTGTGTCTTAGCCTCACTCACACTGAGTGTAAAGAGATCACAGGTAATTGGACAAATCAAAATTGGGGTGTAATCTAGGCAAGCCCTTTAGTACATTGTATCATTTAAAAACTCTCCAGCTCATCCGAAAAAATCCCCACATCAATCCTCCGGATTCATCTCAGCTTTCTCAAGACGAGGGAAAAAAAGCCACCGACTTCCCTGAAGGACTCAATGTATCTGAAAGATGCATGGGTGGGAAGATGAAAAATTACATTGTTGGTTCGTGCCAGAGATGGAGTTCCCTTTATCTTTGTGGATCAGGAGGAGCGCTGGTTGGTGGCCTCCTTCATGTGAGCTAGAGTGCGAGGAGGCAGATAAAGCGAAACAAGCCTCTTCTTTTCCAGATTATCTGTGGCTGTGGACAAGAGCTGCCCTCCTCCTCCTCTATAGTCACACCCTGGAGCTGTTAATCTCCTCTGAGTCATTTATTTTGGAGATGTAATCGTAAACGCTTCTCAGTGGCATGGGGAGGAAAATAATGGAGGGAGTGGAGAAGGAGGTATGGAGGTTGTTTTATGGGAGCACCTTAAGTGCGTGGATGATATTTGGAGAGGTGGCCTAAGTCGAGGGGCAAAACGGATTACAAATATAACCTTATGTACGAGTTCAGGTGCCAGTGTGCATGTGAAAGCAAAGAGGTTTTTTTTTTCTGATTTGAGAAAGCCGGACCACCTTCATTGCGAGATAATCAGAGCTAAACTGTATAAATGAATCATGAATCTCTTTCTCCAGCAAATGACAACAGCCCCAATGTTAAACCAACGATGCAAGCATTTTGTTTGTTTACACTACATTACCTGCTGTGATGAATATTATCAAAATAAGTGCACTGATATTCTCAATTCAATGTCAGCAATTCAGTTCCTCCCAGTGTAGCATACAATGAAATTCCATGAGCTTTCTGACATATTCCACAGAAATCATTAAAGGGTTTATTCAAAGGGCTATTGTCAGGACAATAGTGTTCTTAAGTGCTACACAGCTGCATGGAGAAAGCAAAGTCACTTCCCTGATGAAGAGAGAAGCTGGACAAAGGCATTTTTTCTTGGGGACAGGTCAACAGAATTCACAGAGTGGGAAAATTTTGCTTTGGTGTGGTTTTGTGTTTTGCCATTGCTTCGCCATTCATATGGCATCAGTCTCTGTGCTCCTGCCCATTTGAACAAAACTGCCTGTCAGGAGAGCATTAATTTGAGGGCCCAGTAGCTCTAGGAAATAATCCCTGATCCCAGTGACTGTGCTCCTGCACACTTCATTTTGGCTCCATTTTGTTTTCCAAAGGATTCAATTTATGTTTTGTTTGTTTGTTTGTATGTGTGTGTGTGTGTGTGTGTGTGTAAATAAAGTTGTTGGTTTAATAGGGAAAACTACTCTGTCTCCACCAGGAAACATAGCAGGGGAAAACCTGACATATCTTGTAAGCTGTGAAATGGCAACGGGTGCAAGGGAACGCATCAATGTAATGTATCCATTGACTAAAGATGTTTCATCATGTGCTTTTGAGAACAAGGGAGTCTTGTGTAGTGCAACACTCATGCACACTTGTTAATATCTGCGGTCCTCTTTCCCTTTTTCACACACATAGCAATGCTGAAAACTGATTCATATTATACAAATAATACCTTTTTATGATTATTCATATTTTACTACTGAATTTCAAATGTTTTATTTCTGTCTTTCCCCAAACAGGATTGTGGGAGGAATCCAGTGGATGCCTAAACTTTTGGCTGGCAAAGCCCTCAAGTTATTTGAAGCCCTCAAGTTCTTATTATTTTAATTCCTTGCTCTTATCAAAGGGCCATACCATTTGATATTTACTCTCTTATCTGGACTGATAAGGCAGTTTGAATATGTTGACTTTCATTTCAAGCTTTACTTCATTTTTAATACTTATCTTGGAGTGTTTACTCATTTTCTGCCTAATTATGCAGAACTGCTGATAAAAAGCCTAAAATAAAGAGAAAAATATATTTATTTTGCTATTATGAAACAATTTTATATTGTCTGTATTCAAATAACTGACAGTGGGGTTAGTTTTTTCCCTAGATGATTGAGGTGTGGCTTAGAAACAGCAAACAAAACAGTACAAAGGTGGCTGACCATCCGTAAGTCTTTTCACTGCCTGAGGCATCCTTAGTCACATCACCTGCTTTCAGTGGATGGTTTCTCAGCTGTGGTTGTGAAACATGTCTGGTTTCGGGAATTCATTTCTAAGGTAAGATTATTTCGGAAATACACAAAATGAAAACATACGAGTATTCCAGGGGTGGCCACCTGTGGCTCAGGAGTTAGATGTGTTTTGTGTTTTCATGTAACTGCCCCCTTGTGGCATGGAGACAAAATTAGGAATTAGTGATCCAACACATTGGCATAACAGTAAAACTTGAGTTAAGAGAATTTGATAAACATCCCTCAAATAAACTTAGTAGCAATGGAAATATAATATATAACAATGGCTATAATTTTGGTTCCTGTTTGCCACTTAGATAGCTATGAAGAATGAAATAATGAAGTCATTGGTGCATATATATATATATATATATATATATATATATATATCAGCTGCAAACTTTGGCAAACAAAACTGTGTTCAAAAAGGAGAACAACTGAGGGCAAGTACAGAGAATTCAAACTCAACACATAGAATTGTTCATACTTACAGCTTGATCTGACGAGTTTGCCTTTATGTTTAATTTGTGAAGTCAAGTTGTCAAACAGCAGAAACCACATGCTGACAGACATTTCATGAGGCATCATTCACTTTTTTGCTGAAAATACCCTCTTCAGAGACACAAGGAAAAAGGGCCATATTAGAGTTGAGGCTCAGAGTGGAGAAGGGAAACAGCACACTCTCAAAATCGATAAAATCATCCAACAGAGTTCTTGCTACCAGCTGAATACATTGGTTTCTGCTGACAGATACAGACAGCTTCTTTTTTTTCTATATTTTACAAAATATATTCTTAATGTATCAAAGGAGCTTTGTGCTGATATAAGAAACAGATGTGAAATGATCAAGAAAATTAAAGCGATCCCATTATTCCCAAGGACTGCTAGAGAGTAAATCAGGACACTACGTTAGTTTAAAAATATCCGTTGGAGTCTACTCAGGGCGTTGACTTGAGTTACACCATATCTAAATCATTTAATGCCTGTGCGCACAAGGAATTTGGACCACAACAGGATCAAGAAACTAGTTTGTGCTTTTATTTGTAATTTGTTTTCTGACTTTCTTGTTGACTTGTGGACATAAGTACCAGGTCAACTTGATCTCTGAGTTTTGTGGTGAAGAGACTGTAGCAAGCTTTTTTAGCATAACATTCCCCCCCCCCCCCCCCCACCTTTCCCCCCCACCTTTTAGAACCTTTCCTGAAGGCGTATACAGTTTGAATAAAGTCTGATGTTGACCCTTTTGTATTTCTGCCTTTTATTCTGTTATGTTTTGTTATTAGACTTATTTTTTTATTGGAGTACT
>NC_044498.1:21402564-21407564 GCF_902362185.1 Chanos chanos | reverse complement strand
TGTTAGATACCAACCGAGCAACTATTGAACTTCACAGCACATTTCTGTGACCTGATTGGTCCCCAGAAATCAACCCAATAGAGCACTTTTAAGATGAGATGGAATGGACTTTTTTGCACTAAGAATGTACCGCCATTCAACATGCAGCAACTGTGAGATCCTGCCATGCCAACACTGGCCAACATCTTTGTGGAAAGTATCCAATAGCTCATAGGATCCATTCACCAAACAATTCATGCGGTTCTTGAACACTAGCCTGCTTGAGAAACCTATGCCAATGAGAATTTTTTTTTAAAAAATGTATCTTCTATTACATTAATTATAGGAGGACTTCCAGGGCCTCCTGAGTCATGGCGCCAAATTGGACCAACGCTACTGAACCTAAATGGCTACTGAACAATGCTGAAACTGCTGCTACCCAAACGACACAACACCCTCAGAATTTGAACTGGTCCCCAAACAGAACAATAGCATTTTGCTATAGCACACCACATTCAGCTTGGTGTGATGTATATCTCAACATCAACTTTTTGGTCCTTGCGGTTTCTGCATACAAAAAAAAAGACACAATAAAACACACACCATGATAACACATTATAATTTGACTCAGTTCAACATTAGGTAGAATACAGCATAACACATCCCAACAAAAAAACAAGAGATTAGTCATGACACAACTTCATAATAAAGACCCAAACAATAAAGCACAAAGCTTATCCTACATGATAAATAACCAGAAAAGAAAACTCCAAACACATAGTGTAAAATAAAAAGAGTGGAACATTTGGGTGAGTGGAACTTCATTTGGCTGATGTGTAACAAATTAAAATGTTACACGTTTTGAATAACATGTATTATATTTCATTGTTAGACATCATTATATGTGCAATTCATAAACACTCATTACTCAGTGAGTGCACCATAATACAAGACGCCTTTATTCAGAAAACACACACTGGCCAAACAACGCACAAATGTATTTATTCTCATTCATAAGTAAGTCTTATTAATACATCTATACTCCTTTTGTTTAATTTATGAAAAATCTTGTAAGGATTCTATTTTTTTGTGATATGTACAACACATATTAGATTATAAAGTGTGGCAGAGTTTGCTGATGGTTACAACTATGTCAGTGTGTATTATTGAAAAATATTTTTGGTTCCTTGTACTGTATTATACACTTCAAAAACATTTCAGCACCTTTATTATCCAATTCCTGTCCATAAACCGTGGAAAATACACTACACTACACATGTAATATTCAACTTTCTAAAATTTAACTTCTATCTATACCTGACTTTTGAACACTTTTGTCAGTGTTCACAGTTGAACAAATACACTGATATGTGATACACTGACATTCTGTCAGTAACAGAGGAGAGCTACCAGAGCAAAGTACTGGATACCTAATCTTTTATTCAGTGTAGTATTTCCACCACACCTACACAAAATGCTCATTCTACTATTCTTCTGTGTGCTGTCCTGTTTTCCCACCCTCTCTTAACCTTTCAAAGTAGCCGTCTCACCTTCCGTGAAGGAAAACCGATCAACAGAACACTACCTATGATTTTAAAGAGTGTGTGTTTTTGTGTTTATGTGTGTGAGTGTCTCACAAGAGCTTGTGTTTTCATTCAGTTTCTCTGTTTATTGTTTCTTTTTCTGAAAGTTACTTGAAATGCAAGACTTTCCTTGTAAGATTAGAAATGTGTATTTGAACAAGAGAAGAATATCCAAACATTTCACAGACTTTTTTTTTTGTTGTTTTATAATTATGATTGAGGATGGCATGTGTGACAGAGGACCAACCTGGGCATTGTATTTGTAATCGCTGTAGAACTGGATTACAGCCTTACCATTTGGATGGTCTGATGTGTTCAAACACATGGTCCTCAGATCCTAACAAAATTAAAAAGTCTTGTTGTTTTCTTTCTCTGTATGTTTGGTTTTATTTTCATTTTTCAGGGTTTGTTTGTAGTATGTTTGACAATAATGAATGATACAGTATCTCAATATGAATAAATAAATGGAGTCAAACTATGTATAAGACTGAGGTAAATGTTTCATTGCAAAATGTGTGTGTGTGTGCGTGCACGCGCGTGTGTGTGTGTGTGTGCATGTGTGAGTACAAGACAGCAGAGAGTGATACATGTGTTACTTCTAGTAACTATTTTTGCTTTTGTTTTACTCCATATTTCAGACGTCTGCTACACTTGACTGATCGTACACTCACACACACACCTGCTGGCCTCTCTGTTTCAGCTGATGTCCCGTTGGAGACACAATGATGAAGTCCACAACATTTGAACTTTGAACTGGCTGCCACTTTTCAGTCTACTCAGTGGTGCGTGGGCCTCTTTGATTGTCTTCAGAGGAGGTGTAAAAATATTAGATTAGAGGGTGTGTAGCATTGTCACCTGTGTAAATATTGATTTTCTCGATATTCACATATATCATAAGTAACTACGACACTCAACTCAATATTATCACTGCTGCCCCCCCCCTTTCTTATGACCCGGAACTCATACAGACACACAGTCACTTGACACCCAGTTACGAAACACACAGCAATAGGGTGCTTTTCATAAAGGACAGTCTGATGAAATGTGATGATGACATAAGGGTGTTTCTAAAGTCAGGGTATCCTGTACAAACACAGATTAACATTTTGGCATAAATTCCTCTGAGTGAAATCTTGCAGTTTGTACACTTATTTTTATCAAGTGAGTTTAAAATAATCAGGTCTAATAGTGTCACAAAACGTCTGCTCCAAGACCAGATAAACACCCTCCTCCACATGAATAAAACAACAAAGGACGAGAGCGATGAGGGTATCGGAGAGCCTGTACTTTCCATCAACCTGCTTTACCAATGACTTATTTCGCTGGTTCCTCCTGTTTTCAGTGCCCTGTAGAGGTCGCTGTGAAAGCCGAAGACTAATAAGCGTGCCCCTCTCTTCCTCGTGTTTAGCGGTAGCGTCAGAGATCACTGATTGGCTAGTATCGGTTGGCTTCTGGCGTGTCACCTACAGCTGGAGTTTCGGATGTGGCTGTCTGGTGTATACTCACAAAGGATCAAACACGAAGCAGCATACTGACAGCGGTCCACCTCTCAGCTCACACCAAAAACTGCCCGTTTAAAAAGGAAAATGGCACAGTGCTCTGGAGCTTCAGCCAGCAGCGCCGCTAACGGCGAAACAAACAAACCGAGAAGAGTAGCTGTGATCACGGGCATTACTGGCCAGGTAAGAGTAGCACATTCACAAAACTCTGCTAACAGATACAGATACAAGATACTGGCAGCTTATGATGCGAACGATCAGCGAACCGCGGAAGAGAGCACTGAAGTACAGCTGTGTTCATTATTTTCCAAAGCACCCTTAAGATTCTGCTCGTGCAGGATGGTGATGATGATGATGTTACATGCTGGCAGGTGCTCCTGAAGAGATTAGGTTCGCGTCATTTGACAGTTAAAACCTCCCGCAACGAGTAGCGCCTTTTATATACCTTTTCAGTTTAGAGTTTAACCAAGCCGAAATGTGATAAGCATGGATATCCTCTTCAGCCATTATTTGGATGCAGTAAGCAGGAAGAAGGAAGTCCACGCTGTTATACCCAGTCATTTGTCCTCTTTCAGGTATTCGTAGTTGCTTAGTCATGCATTTCTTTATCTCATAGCAGTTATAATTTTTTTATGTAGTTCCTCATAACGCACTTGAAGATACGCAAAGAGAAGACAAAATATTAACTGAAATGACGAAACGAATGTAAACTGAGGTCGTGATAACTTCATTTAATAGGCCTATATATTCCTTTAGTCCAACCTGTCTTTATTCAAAGTCGATAATTCTAATTCATTGAGCAAGGCTTTCCCTCCAAGTATTACACAGTAAGAGTTCGCTCCACCTTTGTCGGGTTCCCCTCAAGGATTATTAGAAGTCAGAGATATTTTTATGCCAAGTGTCATCATCCGCAGTTATCCATGATTCTGATGCAAGTTAGATGTACCCGATCTACATGTCAGCGTAAAAAATATATTAAACGCCCTCTTAATGTCAGCAAAGGCTTCAGGGAAACGTCCTATCGGTCGGTCCTTTTTTATTTTCCTCCCAAGTTTCCGATAAACGCCACGTCCTAATATTGTTTTCATTATCATTCGCCTTGTTGGCCTAACAATACATTTGTTTGAAATGCGCCATGCAAAACTAGACTGACAAGTTAGTCTCGATATGACAGTTCTCCTGCAGTATATAATACATATATAACTGCTATCTACACTTGCGTATAGCAAATTCTTAATGTACATCCACTCAAGCTGGTAGGTTGTCATCTAGGTCTAAGAGAAGCCTATTCACAATACAGTTGAAAGGAAAAACGGGCCTGTAGGGAATAGTATTTGAATAAGAGGGGGTGTGTAGAGAGGGAGAGACAAAGAAAACATGAGTTCAAAACTTTCAGATAGTTTTTTTGTTCTTTTTAATTGAGTTCTTAGTCTGGCCTCCTCCCTCTATTTTTCCCTCCTATCATTGTGTACCCGTGTGTGTATCTGTTCAAAGATGCAAACACAACTCAAGCACTGGTTAACAGCGCATCAAAATAGGTTATACTGCCAGAAGGGCTTTCTTGCTAAACTTTAGAGATTGTTGTAAATCCACTCTGCTGTTGGCTTCCTCACGCATATCAGGTTCTATTGTCGTCATATTGGCAAAGAGATTTTGTTTTTAAAGGGAAAGAGTGAGAATGGATAGAGAGAGGGAGAGAGAGAAGGAAATGAACAGAGAGTGGTAGCTGAAGGCCGTGTAATGTAGATGTGTTGACTTAGTGGACTTTGAATGACATGCCTTAGTCTTCAGGTACAGGATGAATATCTCTGGAAGCTATAGGATATGAATCAAAGGAACAGGAAATGGATCCACACGAAGGGTTTTTAAATTGAGGCTAGTCTCTTTACTTCACTGTTTGTTGACGTGCCTCAGGACAGATACTGAGATGTGCAACGCA
>NC_044498.1:21390064-21395064 GCF_902362185.1 Chanos chanos | reverse complement strand
TGAAGAGAGGGAGGCAGAGAGGGAGGCAGGGAGGGAGGGAGGGAGAGGTTGTGTGTGTGGGAGAGAGAAAGAAAGAAAGAAGGAGACCTGGGGAAGCATGAGAAACAATGAGTAAGGGTGAAAACTGTGAAAATATGACACAGATATAAATATTATCAGCTCACAGGTTACTCCTGGAAGTTACTGAAATTTCTATGAAATTTCACTTTCAATGAAATTTCCAGTTTCCTGCTGATTAATAGACTGTGGAAACAGCTACAGCTGTTTCATTACATCTGTGACAAAATACAAGGGTGATATGTTGATATCAGTATAATTACAGTTTTGTTACAAATCAGTAGATTTGTTGTTATTCTGTCTCTCTCTCTCTAGCTCTCTCTCTCTCTCTCTCTCTCTCTCTCTCTCCCTCTCCCCCTCTCCCTCCCCCTCTCTCTCTTCCTGTCCTTTTTCATCACTGTTTTCTCATTCTGTTTCCCAGTAAGAACATGACATAAATATTCATTAGCTATGTATTTTTAGGGATTCTGGAGAAGAGGATGTTTTTGAGTCACACATACACACACACACACACACACACACGGCCGTTAAGAGATATGACGGTTCCAGTAAACACCGTGAATGGACAGAAAACGTATAGTGTTTTACAAAATGACCGAAACGTGACTGAACCCTAGGGCCAGACAGATGGGTGGGAGGGAGTGACAAAGTGAAAGGCGATTGGAGGGGGAAAAAATGCTCTGTAGAGTTACTGAAATATATCCTGTAATTGTGTTGTGACACACTGTGACACATGTCACGGTGATAATCTCCTACTGTAAAGCATACAATGCGCCTCAGGTTCGAGATCCATGTGTTAGCATTAAATGTCAGACTATTACAATAGCTCTGCGCTCCTTCTAAAACTGGCCAAATGATAGATCTTTGTGTGTCTAACAAACATAACCACAGTTAGGCGTAATTGCTCCTCAAGGAATTCTCTTGTCAAAGAAAACGAGAGAACATTCAATTAAAGCGCACAACGCCCTGTCAGATCTGCCACGAATTTGTGTGAACACACGCCTGTGTGCGTGTGTGTGTGTGTGTTTTAACACTGATTTATCAGCAGTCCTGGTAATGAGCTGGACGATTTTTAGATACAGGCTGATTATAGTTTACATTCCTACTGACCACACTGTGTTGGAATGTGAGAGGAAAGGAAAAAGTGTGATGAGGAGAAACTGTTTAATGTGCATTGACACACTCAGGTTTTTTTTCCGCCAGTGACAGACAGGGGGCAGTAGAGAGCTGTGGCATGAAAAGCATCTGACAGGACAGTACTGTGTCAGATGAAGTAAATAATTGCATATTCCTAAGACAGTAAGGCAGGTGAGTGTCACAGGAGAAAGTGGAGACTGTTTCAGTCATGTTTTTTTTTTTCTTGTTCTCTCTCTCTCTCTCTCTGCATGATATGGAACTATTAGGATAAACTGTGTGACTCAGAGTGTTGCTACATGTCTGTTGGCAGCACTTTAGCTCCACAACCTTTCTTAAGAAAAAAAAAAAAGGGGGAAACCAGTTGAGATATTAACGGCTGCTTGTAATTCTAAGAGATGTCTAATTATAGCAATAATACCTGATAAACCTCATGCAGAAGTGCTTCTCTTTCATTTCGCCGTAAGGTCCTTCCAAACAATTTTAAAGTAACATATTTACATATTTTAAGAGATAACACAACAACAGGATTATTAAAACAAGAGATGGTGAATATTTGAAATTGTTTAGTAAAAAGTCATGCAGAGGACTAGCTGTAGTCCTGTTTTCGGTACTGGGTGTCAGGTTTTGGGTACCCGTCCTGTTTTCGGGACTGGGTGTCAGGGTTTGGGTACCTGTCCTAGTCCACTGGTTTGCTCCAGTGAAAGGGCCAGTTGAAGTGGTCTTTCTGCTGATGTGTGAAAGAACTCTGTTCAGCGAGATCCACTCAAGGATTTGTTTTAGGATGAACACACGTGCACACTCACATACACATACTGAAAAGCTGCTGTCATTTCATGTTGAAATTTGTAGTCAGATGAGTTGTCTGCACTCACCTGTTTTGACTTGTACTTAACGTCATCAGCTTAGCAAATATAGCACTGTTATTGTGCTTCACTGAGGGGGCTTCTTTAACCAGCCCCCCCCCCCACACACACACACACAGTCTTTCTCTCTCTCCCACACACTCACACACACAGTCTTTTTCTCTCTCTCCCACACACACACACTCACACACACAGTCTGTCTCTCTCTCTCTCACACACACACGCACACACACAGTCTCTCTCTCTCTTTCACACACACACACACTCCAGCAGACACAGTCTTTCTCTCTCTCCCACACACACACACGCACACACACTCACACACACAGTCTCTCTCTCTCTCTCTCTCTCTCTCTCTCACACACACACACACACACTCTCCAGCAGACACAGTGTGAATGTATTTGCTGAATTGCTTTGCAGTATTTGTTCTGTGAGGCACTGGGTTCAACTCGGTGTTGGTCTCCAGGTTACTGTGTTTGCACTGTAGATTAATATTGCGATCCACAAATGAATGACACGACACAAAGAATTCACTTTTTTTTTTTTTTTAACGCATGACTGTTTTATGAACTTTTATACCTTTTTAATGAAAGGATTTTTTTTAATAAGGTGATGGTAAGAAAATGAAACGGGTAGTTTGCCTCAGTAAAAGAATGTTTGTACTCTAATTACAGCTGTAATAAAGGAATTCTCACATAAACACATACATGTACATGTTTAATTGCCTGTGTAAATCATATTTGAGTTTCCTGGCACCTCAGCGTGAGCTGACGTCACCACAAACAAATGAGGCTTTATTAAAACGAATTACATCACAACACCACAAACAGATTCATCAGTAACATGATTTATCTGGCATGACATTGAGGTTGCTCTATGCATTCCTTCAGTTAATTAGAAAAGTGATCCAATAGCACAAAGCACCTGTCGTTTACACACATTTCCCCTTCTGTCTTTGACTTTGGTTGTCGTAATTGTTAACTGATAGGCTTTGAAACAGAAGGTTTGTTGCTGTAAATTGTGGTTGCATATATTTGCTAGTGGCTGCTCAAGAAAGTGTGTATGTGCGTACATGCGAGTCTGACTGTGTGTGTGTGTGTGTCTGCCTGTTGATGTGTGAGTGATATTTCTTAATAAGAAACTCCAAACTGGTCCTAACTGGCATTGATAATTGTTCTCTTTCTCTCTCTCTCTCTCTCTGTCTCTCTCTCTGTCTCACACACACTCTTAGACACGCTCACACTCACAAAGAGCCTGTCATAGAAGCGAGAGGAAAATTAGTTGGAACATTATGATCTTTTTGTGTGTGTGTGTGTGTGTGTGTGTGTGTGTGTGGGTGTTAACTGAAAAACACATTCCAGTTTTACCTGGAGCCCATCCCCTCTTAGGACATCACATTCACATAGACAGTAGATCACGTTTCATTTTTATAACTGTCCAGATTGGTCGATTAGCAGATGAAAGGACTGCTCTCAGACCAGAACGCCATCATTCATACATAAAAAACAAATGATGACAGAATATGTATGACGATAACGATTATGACAGATTGCAATGAGGTAATGTGATCGCTTTGTCAGGAAAAATCCCTGTAATTAAGATAAATGACTGAAGTCAGATTTCCCATCTAGCACTGGGATACTCCCTATGTAGGTGCAGGAATGTGAAGCTCATTAGCAGGTGATGGCTATTGACAGACCGACGTATGTTGATATGGAACATTTCATTGACAAAACATTTTCCTTCCCCATAAATGTTTTACTTTTTCTGCTGATAAGCAGTAGATAGCTAGTCACGCTGTTTTTTTGTTTTTTGTTTTTTTTCCTCTGATCACTAAAACTAGTATGTTTTAATCTCTGAAGAGTCACTATATCTGATTCTCAAGTGTAATCAGTAAAAAAAAAAAAAAAGCCACACACCGTAAGCGGGAACAGGCTCCAGTCCGATCAGAGAGTACGATACGATTTTATTTGTTTAGACAGGAAATCAACTGTTGCGTATTTTTCACTCTGTCGAGTATTCATGAGCCCTAATGTTCTGAGTGCTTTGTTGTTTTACGTTTGGCACCTCGTTGTGTATTCTGTTGGCATTATGTTTTCTTGGGAATGCATCTGTAATGACATGTGGTCAAATGCACAATACTTCTAGTCATTTCCACAAACTTTGCCCTGACAGGACCTGTCAACCACAGTGACACAACATGTCAAGTGTGGTATGCCTGTATGATGATTATTGTGTGTGTGTTTTTGAAAGTGTGGTGTGTTAGTATGTGTCCCATTTCGTGTTTGTTGCAGATGCGAATCGTGTGTGTCAGAGAGAGAGAGGGAGAGAGCTGTTTCACTAAATGTTTGTTCCCATGTGGAAACTGTTAGCTACTGTCAGCTCTAAGTTAACCTACAGCAAGAGAAATGAACACTCATTACAATGAACACACACAAGCACACACACGTACACACACAGGCAGAAAAAAAAGACACAGCCGATGAACGGTGATGTCTATTTTATGGCTTCTGGAACTTGGCTTGTAAAGCAAAAAAAAAAAAAAATACAAAAAAGAAATATACCTCAGTAAATGTGGAAAAATAGTGGTTTTACTAACTCTACTTATTTTTCTCTGATTGCATATCATTATAGTTTGACGTAGTTTGATGTGAGCTTTTTTACCCCCCTTCCTTCAGTCTCTTTCACTCTAACTGCTCCTCATTGTCCTGTGAGGCTGCAGGTCCATAGTCCTGCATGTCTCTCCTCTCCTCTCTTCTCCTCTCCTCCCTCCCTCCCAGACACTGTAAGACTGGCCCTCAATGTTTTCCGCTCAAATTATTGTGCAGCCGTAGAAAGACGTTTCAGAAAAAGTCCTTTATTTGCATTAGCAAGTCTTCTTCAGTCACATTTAGTGTAACACACACACACACACACACACACAGAACATTGCATGATGTG
>NC_044498.1:21357564-21385064 GCF_902362185.1 Chanos chanos | reverse complement strand
CACACACTTTTTTAAAGATAGAGAGAGGTGGAGGGGGGGGGGGGTCCTGCCCTTTTCATTTCACGATGGGTATAATGACTCGCAGAGAGCCCTGCGTGCGACATAATTACGGCTATTAGGGGCATGGTGAGATTCCACTGTGGTAAAAGCTCCACGCGACCATGGTCCTTGTCTCTGCTCTATACCACTCTAAGGGAGACGGCTTAATTTGACAAAAATCTGAAACACCAGACTACTAACGGAAACACGTTTTTCTTCTCCCTTTTTCTTTTCTTTCCTTTTTTTTTAAACAGACTAACACACATACATACAGCGACTCCGTTATAATAAACCATGTTCTTGTCAATCACTGAAATCCTGCTTTTCCCAGAGGCTAACAGAAATAGGATCCTATGTAGTTAGTAAGTTCTGTGACGGCGGCCATTTCGATGTTTACAGTGCTTCTTTTGAATTGTGGTGTTGGTGCCAAACCGCGCACCTGGGCGTAAAGCTGAGTTTTGCTACGTGCAGAAAGAGTTCTTTGTGACAGTGAGCGTAATGCCTGAGGGGTTTTTACTGACAGCATGTGGCTGGGAAGTATCTTCTGTCCCGCTGCGCCGTTAGAAAACTAAAACGTTCGCCATGCTAACACGAACTCCAGTAGTGCTCGTTCCGAGAGTTTACTTGTTCAAAACCATATGTGTGCGCTGCGTTGTGAGAAGTTTTCGCCTCTCTCCTCTGTATTTGCCTAATCTCTCATCAAAATAAAGCCCCTTCAACATAACATTTTCAGCACTTGTAAAAGATACGGGAATCAACATGTATAACTGCAGCTGAGGCACATCTGATCAGGTACATCTGTTTCCTAAGCAGTTGTTCGTTGGAAGCTATGAGTAGTATTTGAATTCATTATACTGTAACTAGAACTTCATATAGATCCATAAAGTATGGTTATAAGGTGCTAGCCTGAAAGGCGTTGTTTTAATGTCTTAATTGATTTGTTGAAGAAGAAAAGAATGGATACAAGAAGAACTTCAGGCCATAAGCCGAATGTTATCTTATAGTTATACCCTATTTCAGATCACAGTTTTAACCCAACACAGGATTTTCCAAACAAATCTGTGTGGCAGTTCCTCTGCTGTAACTTCTGCAGCTTTTGACTTTTGTGTGGCTTAAACCACAGTCCAACACAGCAGGTCTTCAGAACCATCAGATTTCTCACAGGCAATGCAAACTCTGTGTGTGTGTGTGTGTGTGTTGGGAGGCTTTGTAAGACTTTGGACTGGTTGACAGTGCCTCCGGGGTGGTCCACTAACTAGATCAGTCTGCTCTTGTACCTCTTTGTGTGTGTCAGACAGGCACAGTTCATAGTTTTCTTTGGCCCAAAAATTGAGACTTATACTAACATGGAACATCAGACAGTAGTGAGGAGGAGAGAAAGGGAGGAGAGTCCAAATGAAAGGGGAGAAAGATGGAGGCAGTTAAGATGTCTCTGTTGCTATCTTTCATTCATTTACAGGACTGAAAACTCAGAGACACACGTTGCTAATGTGTGTGTGTGTGTGTGTGTGTGTGTGTGTGTGTGTGTGTGTGTGTATGTGTCTATGTGTATGTGTATGCATGCACTTGTGTGTATGTGTGTTTGTTTGTTTGCTTGTTTTTAACAGGTTCTAATTTTGTGACCCGCAAGATCAGTCGCTCTGTTGCCAAGATTCACCTGGGCCAGTTACAGTGCTTCAGCCTGGGTAACCTGGACTCCAAACGAGACTGGGGCCACGCCAAAGATTATGTTGAGGTACGCGCTCACACACACACACACACACACACACACGCACGCATTCAAAGCTAACGCACTCCTGCACACTACAGCCTTCGTCCACATAAGGTTTTCTGGAAAGTTCTGCCAGAAAGAATGAAAGAGAGAGAGAGTATGTGAAAGACGGGAAGTGAAAAGTGGGTGGTTCAGTCCGGTTTCCCACAGTTTTCCCTACTCTGTGTTACTCAGAAAACAGCGCAGGAGAATCAGGAGACGTGTGAGACCAACCAGGGTTCGTAATGTCTAATGTGTTAGGGGTCAGCAGCGGTTCAGCACAACTGAGTGGGTTTTTATGAAACGGATTTCGCCTCAGCATGTTAAACTTGTTTTCATCAGTGAGCGTCACTTCGTTACCATAAAAGCTGTGACTGTGAAATACTGTAAAATATGAGAGCTACTGTGAAATATTTCATAAGGTAAATGTTTCAGTGCTCCTCCTGACTGTGACAGACCACGTTTACATGAATAATGAGTAACACTCACTCTGAAACAGACAGTAATTATCAAAAAGAAAACAAAGTGGTGACTATGCTATTGATGCTGACTGTCCTACGCTATGTTAGTACAGTGAGTGTAATACACATAACAGTACTGTGTAGGGAAGATAAATTCTAATACGTTTGTGTGCTGGAGTGACGGTAAAGCATCTGTACTTATTATTCTGGCCTCTGACCTGACACACCCTACTTCCTGAGGGTAAAGACTACTCAACCCTGGTTCTGAAAGTCTGAAAAACTGCTGGTGTTTCTGTTACATGCGTGGGCATTCATTTCTTCCTATGACTGATGTGTGCTCTCCTCAGCAGTCAGTAACACAGGAAAGCTAGATGGATGTTTAGAGACTTTGTCAGAGTTGAATATCTTGATTGTATGGGTCCATGACAGGGTGGCGGATGATGTAGACTGTGTGCGTGCCTGGGTGTCTGTGTGTGTGTGTGTGTGTGTGTGTGTGTGTGTGTCTGAGTGCGTCTGTCTGTCTGTGTGTCTGTCTGTCTATCTGTGTGCGTGTGTGTGTGCGTGTATGTGTGCACGTGTGTGTTTGTCTGTCTGTGTGTGTGTGTGTGCGTGTGTGTGTTTGTCTGTCTGTGTGTGTGTGTTTGTGTGTGTGTGTGTGTGTTTGTCTGTCCATGTGTGTGTGTGTGTGTGTGTGTGTAAAAGCTGCTCCTGATTTCCTGTGGGACTTCTGGTGTTCCAGGCTGCTGAGTCACACAGCTACGCCACGCGGCTTTAGACAGGGCAAGATTTCGGAAAGTCCAATTAAAATGAGGAATGGGAGGGGTAGGGCTGAATTTTGGTTGCTAACACATTTACAGAGCCTCATTCTGAGGCTTAGACATACACACACACACACACAGTTTTTCGCTTGAAACAAATTCACATCAGTTCATTAGGCTGTGTCTTACTTCTCTAACAGTGCTGCCAAAGCAGCGCATGAAAAATATGTCGGTTAAGAAAATATCTGTTAGTTATGTTTCTGCCTCTGTTTCTCCTTTCTGACTTTCTCTGCATCTCTTTCACTCTTTTCACTCTAGAAAAAAAACAATCTCTCTTGTGTTCTCTTCTGTTCTATAGCTGTTAGTTACATTGTAATATTCTGTGAATATGCTGTCAGAGTACATTGTCAGCCCTGGGGGTGTTCCAGTATAATGTGTTTATGAAATATTGGCTATGCTCTGAAGAGAAAAATTTTTGGACAAATATGGATAGCAGTTAGATAAGTGAAGTCCAGAGAGCTGACGTCTATGCTTACTCACACAGGACTGAAATAGAGAGAATTGGAGCATTTAGACACTCCTGTTACCACTGTTACACAATGTCCAGTCAAAGAAGGCGCTCACACACTCCAGTATAACCACATCACTCATGCTCTGTCACGCTGCCTTTATAAATCACTGGGTGTGTGTGTGTGTGCACATGTGTGTTTTGCGTGTATGTGTGTGTGTGAACTTTGTGTAAATTAACAGATTGTGTAAATTAACAGAGGATTTATGTGTGGTATGTATGTATCAGTTTGCGATGTCGGATTACGGCATCAATTTCATTTAACCACTCTTTTGAAATGGAGACATTTTTTACAAGTGTTCTGTGTGTGTGTGTGTGTGTGTGTGTGTGTGTGTGTGTGTGGGGAGGGTATTATTCTATAACAGCCATAGAGCCAGAGCATGGAGAAACATGGCAGTGAGTGTTGGTTTAAACTCCTGAACTCCCTGACGGTATTTGGATGAACTCGTTTTTGTGTGTTAAGTATTAATCTAGCTGAAACTTGAAGACATAAAATGTTCAGTTATACACTTCCAAGCCTACAGCTGAAAAATAAACCTGTGAACGAGGACAATATGAAAAAGCTTAGGGATCCTCCTGAGAACATAAACAGCGGACATAGCAGAGTGATACTCTCTTTATACCACACAGCTCCCCCCTCCCCCTTCTCATTTTTATGAACTCTACACACCTTTATCTTCTGCCATTGACTTTCATTGCTTTAGACTTCACGCATCTCATTCTGTCATGGCAAATTGATAAACATGTTATGGCAAAACTATAAGCACATCACAGTGACCAATGCGTTTCATCAAATGCATTTTTGCCATATCACGTAAGTCAACACTGGGTGAAACGACCAATCAGAGAGCAGTCCTGTTGTCATCGATGTTTTTTGCCGGACACTGGTCATTTCTCCCGTGTACAGTATAGATGAGTGTTAAGGTCAAATGAAACACTCCTTTTATAAGTCAGTTTCTCATTTCAAATTTCTCAGGGGAATGTAATTTCTCTCCCTGACAAAACAACAGACCACCACACACCATGCTTATTTTTCATCATATGGAACTGTACCATTGTTTGTCCGTGTATG
The DNA here is from genome assembly GCF_902362185.1 of Chanos chanos. Taxonomy (NCBI): domain Eukaryota; kingdom Metazoa; phylum Chordata; class Actinopteri; order Gonorynchiformes; family Chanidae; genus Chanos; species Chanos chanos. The sequence goes on along the minus strand of NC_044498.1, from coordinate 21,380,416 downwards.
AGTGTGTGTGTGTGCGCGCATGCCTGTTTGTGTGTGTATGTCTGTGTGGGTCTGTGTGTGTCTGTGTGTGTTGGGGGGATATTAGTGAGTGAGGTATTTTGTGTTTTGGGGGATTTGGGACTGTTCTGACAGGGGTGCTGGTTACTGGGCTTCGTGGGGTGTTTTTGTAGGGGTGGGGGGCATGGGTTAGTTTATGGGGGGCTTTTTGGGTTTAGACTCCAGTGGCCAACATCCAGCAGGATAAATAAACACAGCTGCAAACTGAGACCACCTTAATCTGTGTGTGTGTGTGTGTGTGTGTATGTGTGTGTGTGTCCGTCTGTCTGTCTGTCTGTATCTATCTTTGTACATGAGAGCTTGTGTGTCTGTGTGCGCGCGCACGTGTGTGTGTGTGTAGATCGATTCGTCCGATGTGGGAGAACTCTGAATCCACTACTTAGAGATATAGTCTTGAAGCAATTTACACACACACACACACGCACGCACTAAGGATGTAAGCTGATCTGAAGTGAAAGGCTGATTTTGAGGTTGAGTTAACAGGCGGCCTAAAACACAGCATTCCTGAGGATGTGTAAAGCTCTTTTATTGTAGACCAGATGACTGAGGACTCATATGTGTATACAACTGACTCTCACTGTTGCCAGAGATATTCTCAGCATAGTCTCTCCGCTTCCTCAGTGTGCGTGCGTGTGTGTGTGTAGCTGTTAGCATGTGAGTTTGTGAGGTTTTACGTGTGTGTGTGTGCGTGTGTGTCTGACGTTAGCAGCTGGCTGTCTCTCTGACTCTCAGATTGACATCTCTGAGCTCTTCCCTGCTGTGTTGAGGATGAAAGCAGATGCACTCGTTTTCTTTTTTTCTCTTTTCTTTTTTAACCCCCCTCTCATGCCCTCTGTAACCAGAATCCTCAACTTTCAGAGCCTCACACTAGGATGTCAGATAGAGAGAGAGAGAGAGAGAGAGAGAAAGGGATAAAAAAGAGAAGAGAGAGAGAGGGAGGGAGAGAGAGAGAGATAGAAAGGGATTAAAAAGAGAAGAGAGAGAGAGGTCAGGGAGCATGATATTGGGAGGAATACAGGAATGCAAAAGATGGAGAAACATGGAGGCCCACACACACAGTATTAATTCTTCTTCTTCTCTCTCTCTCTCTCTCTCTCTCTCTCTCTCTCTCTCTCTCTCTCTCTCTCTCTCACACACACACACACACTCTCTCTGTCTCTCTCTCTCTCTCTCTTTCTCCTTTAGATATAGGCATAATCGATCCAGTCTCCCTGTCCAGCGTGGGAGTCAGTGTACTGTTGAATCTAACCGAATATGACATATTATATTAATGAAAATGGATGAAGACAGACTACTGCTTTTAATATGTCTGAAAACAGCGGTTAGGTCACATTAGAGAATGCTTTCCTTATGAAGTCTGCTTTACATTACTGTAGACACACACACACACACACTCTCTCGCACTCTCCAAATCTGCCTGGCTCCGTGTTCACCTTTCACCTTGTCTTCACTTTTCAGATCACAAACCAACCTTCACCTCTTTTGTCTCTTTTTCATTATCTTTCCATCACAGGCCTCGTGCTTACTCAGCACTCAGACTCCGTTATTACAGTTGGGTCACACACACACACACACACACACACACACTCCATATTTCTGTTGAATTGCATATTTCCTTTGACGGTTTATATATAAAACAGTGGTGTTGGCTTTTACAACATTGGCCATATGTTTAAATCTGTACCTTTGTGGATACATACCAATGTAGAAACAAATTACTTTGCCTTTTTTTTGTTTTTTTTTTTGGTATAAAAATACTTTTGAGTGACTGCTGTATTATTGTAACTGCTCCTTTGTACTGCGAGTGCGTTTGGAGGTTTTGGATTTATGCTGTATATTTAGTTATGCCAAATAGACGCTCTTTAACAAGACGACAGGGTCACAGATGACAGATTTGATAACGCTGACCAATGAATGGGTAAATTGCTTCTCTTACCAGTAGCTTTATTGTTCTTAATGAGAGAATTCAACACAACTTATCCACTTGTCCCACTGGAAATGTTCCTGAGGCATAGAGAGGACAGCATTTCTAATGACCGATATACTTTAGTTATAAGGCTGCTGTTTTTATTTGTGTCAAATTCAGCGAGAGTTATGTCAGTGAAAATGCCGCTTTAAAAAAAAATTGCAGTAGCGGATTAAGCTGTTGTTGTTTTTGTATTTTTTTTTCTTATCCTCTCTTAACTGAGAAGCTCTCAGCTGCCTGTCGGAGTTCAGATCTGAAATAAACACAAGTTCTCATTCCACTCACTACTCAACGTTTAACCTGCCAGCACAGGTGTTTATAAGTGTGTGTGTGTGTGTGTGTGTGTGTGTGTTAGATGTACTGGACAAGGATTTGTTTGTGCAATATAAAACTAGTGGCAGTTCAGGCAGTCTTGCAGTCTTCTTACAGGTCTGTGTACGTTTGTGTGTGTGTGTGTGTGTATTTACTGGAAATGAAATATCCCACATTAATCATGTTTTTCCACTCATGAATTATTCAGTCTTACTCTCTCTCTCTATCTCTCCCTCTTTCCTTCTCTCTCTTTCTCTCTGAGCATGTCTCTTTTTTGAGTCCCTCTCTCTGGTGGTTGGAGAGGCAGAGGTGGTGGCGGGCACTGGGGTGAACTGGGGACTCAGGCCTTTTGTGTGTTTGTCACCTGTTTTCATGATTTATTTACACAAACTCCCCATCACACTCGAGCACACTTTACAACACGCGTCAATTATAAATGAGGGGGAAAGACTGGACCGTTCCCACTAAACACACACACACACGCACACACACACACACACACACACACAAACACACAAATACTGGAAAGAAACTCACAAACATTTTGTGATGTGATAGTTTCCAGTTTCCAGTTTAACCAAGCTCCTGTTTAAGGCACACACACAGTCACAAACACAAAGAGTCACATACTGTATGCTCACTCGTAGAAAGAGAGGAACATGTTACACAGAGGGAAAACACGGGGGAATGGAAAACCTGCTGTGTGTGTGTGTGTGTGTGTGTGTGTGTGTGTGAGAGAGAGAAAGAGAGAGAGACAGACAGACAGAGTGAGAAACTTAATGCGTTTGTAAGGGTGTGTTAAATTTGTGTGCGGTGTTCACTGGATTTTTTTTCTCTCTTTCTGAAAGTGTGTGTGAACACAAAGCCTATTGTAGGGCATATAGTTTTGACACTGTGATTCAGAGCCGTGACAGATTGGCTTTCACACGTACAATCACAGTGCACAAGTGTTACCAGTCAGACAAGACTGTATTCATCATCTTAATGTCACCCTTCTCACCAAGGACCAGTTCTCCACGCCATGTGTGTGTGTGTGTGTATGAGGAGTCTGTAAGCTCTCTGTGTGTTTGGAGAGGGTGTGTAATTAGGCCTGAAGGGCACTTTGATGGACAGTCGAAGTTTCCACCCATTCAGTTTGGTGGTATTTTCTCCCTCTCACTTGTTCTCCTTGTTCTTTCCCTGCTCAGTCAGTTCACTAAAAGACAAATGAAAATATTAATATATTTGAATATTTCTGTATTGAAATATACTCATATGAATACCAGTAAATATTCATTAGAGAACAAATTAGTAATGGACTATTCTGAGAGACTTTATGAAGTACCTTGGTATGGGGTGACCTTATGTATGAATGGATTCATGTGTGCATGCGTGCAGGCACGCGTACGTGCTTGTGTGTGTGTGTGTGTGTGCGCGCACGCGTGCGCATGTGCGTGTTTGTGTGTGTTTTTGTGTCTTTGTGTGTGTGTGTGTGTGCGCGTCTGTTTTGTCAGTGTGTAGAGAATTTCATGTGTTCAGTGTTGTCTGCTGATGTGTTTTCTTTCCTAAGGACAGAGGAATGTGTGTTTGTACTCTGTGGTGTTCTACAATCTGTCACATCTGTAGGAATCCTCAAAATGGCAAAGGCCACAGGCTATTGCAATAAGCTGTACAAGGTTGTTGCCGTAGCGACATATGTATGGAGAAGGGGCATCAGAGTGTCATAGGTATCCATTAGCAGAGAAAAATGGTTATAAAGACAGGGATGTCTATGACTCGTCGACAAGACTCAGACTCCCTCCTCCAGAGAGAAGGACTGGGTGAGTGTGTGTGTGTGTATGTGGGCACTGAAATTCGCCTGTGTCTGCCTGTCATTAAGCCCGCCTGTACAATACTAAATAGCCCCTGCAGTGACTACAGACAAACCTAACAGCCAGCCGTCCCTGTGAGGAAGAAAGGAGGTGATAAGTGAATTAATGAGTTTTCTTCCATACACATCCACTGGAGCTAATGGAGCGACACACACTTTCAACGTGACATGTTTTCAGCAGTCCCTGTACTCCTCCCCTGTCTCTCCTCAACACTCTCTCTCTCTCTCTCTCTCTCTCTCTCTCTCTCTCTCTTTCTCTCTGTTCATATGTCTCTTCGCTCCCGTCTCTGTCCTGCATGGAAAATCTTGTGCATCTGTGGCCAGCCACGTTTCATTGAATGAATAGCATTATTCGTCTCCGTCGGAGAGAAGACACACACTCACAGACACACACACATGCACGTTCACACACTCCCACCCTAATCTGACCCCGTTTCTGAGGGCGCTGCCCGGCTCACCCTCTCATCTGGTTCTGTTTGGGCCTTCCTTTTGGGACAGGAAATAGCTGGAGAGTCTTGTGTTTGCCTTGGGGCAAAATTCACAGGTGCACTATTGTTTTTCTCCAACTTTTTACATTAGCTCCCAAATAAGAGCAATAACAAACACAAGCATACCAGGTGATCAGGAGCCATGTTAAATACGCACACACACACACACACACACACATTCAGAGCTACAGGCATTAAAACTGGTGCACTGATACACACTCATAGCACTACAGGGTGTTGCTATTGTTTATTTCTGCACTGTTGACCTAAACACGTCAGTCTCTGTCTCTCCTCACACACACACACACACACACTATCCAGATGTTTGCAGTGATGTGTGTGATTGGGTAATAGGGTAAAAGTGACTTTTTAATGGCGAGAGTTTGTCCTCTGGGGTCGTGGGGTTAGACACCAAACGCTGCTCTGCCCGTAATTTAACAAGGTCCGTGTGTTTGTGTGTCAGAGAGAGAGAGAGAGAGAGAGAGAGAAAGGTAGTGTCACCTGCAGAGGAAAGGAGATTGACAGTTTACTGCCAGTCAGGGATTGCCACTTCTGAGGGTAATTCTGGGTGGTTAAATGCTCCGAGCCCCACACACACACTCACTGCTGAATACTGATGGTTTACAGAAGGAGTTAAATGCTGCTGCCCGGATTTTCTTTCACTGTTTAAACCTTTTTTTTTATGACTTAGGCTAATAACGTTAGACACATACACACATGCATTCTGGGTAATATGATACTGTGTCTTGCTCAAAACCTCCGAGTGGTGACGGGATGGTGGTGGGGGGGGGGGGGGGGGGGGTGGTAGTGTTGCTGTGGGGTCAAACGGACAGATTCTGCACTTTCAGCTTTCTCCAGGTTTCCCCTTACAGACCGTTGTTTCTGTGCATTGCTCTGTTCATGTTTTCCTCTGTCCTGCCGAGCTCCCCCCAGAGCCGGACCGTGAAAAACAGGCCGAGTGTCATGGTATCACCTCCACGCTTCGCTGTCAGAGCCGTTTGGACATTTTGTACAAAAGCCTCTTTTCGTGGAGTTCAGCCCTGTAAGCTTTGCTATAGTTTTATTGTCAGAATCAGTTCCATAAAACGCTCTTTCAGATGATTACAAAATCTTCAGAGTTACCCTTGTGTATTTTGGAGGGAGTTTTAATGTGAACAGTGACATTACTGTTGCCTCCACACCACACACAGCGGACTTGTGGGCTCCTTAGGATATTCTCGTAGTCTGTGCACTTTGACCTTTGGCCATAAAAGTCTAATAGTAAGTGTAATTTATCCATCCTGTTTGGATAACGTTTTGGAGCTTGTGCAGTCGGACATGTATTTTAGTCTGTTTCATTCCAAAGTTAGAAGGCAGCAAAAGATGGAATTCTCCCAGAATGAAAATGTAGACTTTCTGTTGGCAGTCTGTGTGTTTGTGTGTGAGTGTGTATGTGTGTGTATATATGTGTGTGTGTGTGTGTGTGTGTTTTGACACACACCAGCTATTGCGCTCTCAGTATACTTTTCTGCTGTACAGCATGCAATTATTCACCAGTTGGTTGGTCTAATTTGGGTTTAAACATTACTCATATAGCCAAACATTACTGGTTCACTAAATTGCACTTATGTGTGTTTTTGCATTGAGTGGTGACATCAGTAAATTGTGTGTTTGTGTGTTGAATGGTGACTTCAGTAAATTGTGTGTGTGTGTGTGTGTGTGTGTGTGTGTGTGTTTTGAATGGTGACTTTGTTGAAATGACCTGAAAAGTTCCTCTGTTGATTTCACAGGAAATCAATATAGACTGCCTGCTTGACTGAGTGAGTGCTTCCTGTTTCCTGTCTCAGCAGGAAGTGAGGGCTCTTAGAGGGGAGGGTTTGTTCAGAGCTGAGTGAGTGAGTGACAGGCTCTCCTTGGTTAAGAGCACAGTGCTGAAATACAAGACACCACTCTGTGTGTGTGTGTGTGTGTGTGTGTGTGTGTGTGTGTGTGTGTGTGTGTGTGTGTGTGTGTGTGCGTGCGTGCGTGCGTGCATGCGCATGTTGCCTTAGTGGTTTTTGTCTGAGTGACTGATTGTTTCTGACTGAATACCACCTGCACCTATTGTATGCATGAAGCTGAAATACTGTTTATAATTGGATGTGTGTGTTTTTGACTGTACTTCAGGTAATTTCCTCAAAAGTTGAAACAGGAGCATAGCTTAAGAAAGACACGCCATTCTCAAGGATAGGGAGACAAACAAGAGAGAAGAAAAGAGGTGATTTTTATTTTTTTTCCTGGCTTTTTGACTGCTTTCGCTGTGTTCAGATATTCTACTTTTTTTTCATAATTTTCTTTAATCAAAAAGTAATTTACTTCATTTCAGCTTCAGCCAAGCGCAATCAAACTCCAATTGTACAAATCTTGAGGAACACGCTTAAACTGCCTCAAAACACTATAACGAGACACGCAGACATGCACACGCACACACTCACCCACACACACCCACATACATACATACACCTACATCTGGGCTTTGTTATAAATCTCCACAGTAGCTGGCTCTCTCTCGTGGTTATTTGAAATGTATCACTGTACTGCTGTTGTTCAGGATTTATTTAACACAGGTGTGTTCAGCTGCGTGCTCAGACATACACACACACACAGACACTCACTCAAGCACTTTCTCTCTCTCTCTCTCTCTCTCTTTCTTTTTCTCAGTTTATCAAGCTGTAACTGTCTTACTCGCTCATGCACACGGACCCATACCGACCAACCTATCTTTTTGTTCTCTCTCTCTCTCTCTCTCTCTCTCTCTCTGCGTCTCTCTCTCTCTCTCTCCCTCTCTCTCTGCGTCTCTCTCTCTCTCTCTCCCTCTCACACACACACACACACACACACACAATCACACACCTCCCCACAGGTTGAACCCATCACAGATAGTTTCAGCAGCCGGTTGAAATTACAACATATGATTCTGATTCTTGAGCATTCATATTCAATACAACCAAAAATGTATTTCATTATAACTTCATATATTTCGCTCTTTCTGTGCAGTCACACTGTGGTTTGGCGTGTGCGTGTGTTTGTGTGTGCGCGTGCGTGTGCGTGTGTGTGTGTGTGTGTCTGGTATTTCCTCTGGGTTGGAGTGTGTGAGGACAGAGATGGAGGGAAGGGCAGGCAGGAATAGTGCAGGGTTTGGTTTCTCCTTCGTTCTGGGCATTCCATTAAAACTGAGAGATTTTCTCAAATGGAACTTAAAAATAATTTGGGCTTATTGAGATCTTAGTTGGAGCTGAATATATGCTCTCTGTGTGTGTGTGTGTGTGTGTGTGTGTGTATGAATGAATGAATGAATGAATGAATGAATGAATGAATGAATGAATGAGTGGTGCAGATGGGGGGATATTGGCTCATACATATGTCTTGAAGTCTCCAGACAGAAAATGGATGAGTTGAGCAAAAGGTTAAATATACAACATGTGAGTTATAGTAGCAACAGTAGTTATTATTATTATTGTTGTTGTTGTTGTTGTTATCATTAATTTATTTTAGCACTTATCACAGTGAGTTGTTTTACGCAATGTGATGCAGTGATTAAATAAGAACTCATAAAGTCAAATATCGTTATATAATAATGGACTTTAAAAGTGAATGTGAAAGGAGAAGTCCAGACATGTTGAACAACCCCTTTATTTTTGCATTGTAATTCAAGTAATCCAAATTGGGGTTTTTTTTCAGTGCATTTTCGGTCATTACAGAATATGAGTCTTTTGATTAAAAAAAAAACCCTAAAAAGTTCAAATGTTTGATTGAAAAACCATCTGAGGCACTGACAAGCTCTGAGGTAAGGATTGTAATGAGTCCATATGTCAAGAATGCTGAACCTCCCATTCAAATAGCAAAAATGGGAACTGCTATTCTAAATGTCTAGAGAGTATACCCTCTCCACTGCAGTGCTAGGGGAAATAGGAGGAATAAGACCACAGAACAATATTTGATATGTAGTGTTTGTGTGTGTGTGTGTGTGTGTGTGTGTGTTTGTTTGTGTGTCTGTGTATATATATAAATACGTATGTATAAAAACTGTAGTGCAGAGTGATAAATGATAAACATGTTTGCAAAATGAATAAATGTAAGAAGTGAGAAGTGTTAAATGAAGAGTGCATTGATTTAGGGCAAAGCAGTGATGAGGAAAAGGGGGGAAAGAATGAATGTTACAGTGTAAAAGAACGCCAAGAAACGAGAGAAATTGACTTAAACATCACAGCCATGAGCTCCGTGACTGGAATATTTATTTATTTATTTTATATAGAAGACATCTTTCAACCCTGAGTTAATCTCCCATCAGTCAGAATGTTGACTGTATTTGTTCGGCTGCAAGTTGAGGGCTGATTATTTTGTTGTAGATTGTTTTAGTGTCATTCATAATTAGATGTAATGTAGTAATTAAGTCATGTAAAGAAGCTAATTTATCAATTTAAAAGGCTTAAAACACAGATAAATCTATTAGCATCATAATGAACAGACCTTATGCTTATGTGTGATATGACTCACAGGTGGCATGCACTTTAAAAAAAAAAAGGGGAGGGGGCCAAGACTAGACTCCTGAGGGACACATCACATAATAGGAACTGCCAAACACACCAAACTGTACCAAAAACTGTAAACTAGAGGGATTGGTGGATTTAATAGGCTGGTATTTCTAACTCGCCACAATAGAGGATATGATCCCAAAGCATGGGGTAGACAATATGCTTTTACACCATTGATATTGAATATGGATTATAGTTAGTGTTACAGAAAGAGAGAGAGAGAGAGTGAGAGAGAGCACTGCATAGCTGAGTGCCAGCTTTCCATGACCAGAGTCTCTATATATAAAACTGGAGTGTGTCCAAACCCTGACTGAGCATTCCTTCAGATCAATGTCACTCCCAATCTGCTCTCTCACACACACCCGTTTGTTTATCTACTAACATACACACACTACTCGCTTTGAATAATAACCATGTGAAATTTATCCGGCTGGTCATGACACCGATGGCTGTCTGACATAATGGCAGGGAACTAATTCAATGTGGCGTTCACCGTGTTTGCGTCACTATGGTGACAACGCTCGACATTCTTACTGAACATATCATGTCAACGCATACATGGTCTGCGCAGTCTTCATGATCTCAATGGTGGTCTATGTGACCCTGGGAACCAACAGTATAAAAGAAAAAGAAAAAAACGTTTTTTTCCCTCTTTTTCTTCTGCTTTGAAAGCGATCTGATTTCATTTGATTCTGTGGGAGTCCTGAAAGGCATTTGGTATGTTTCTTTTTCTTTTTTTCTTTTTTTTTTTCTTTTTTTTTTTTTTTTTTTTGCTGAGGTGATTATTGAAGCTAATTGGGTTTTAATGAGGTTTTAGGTTTTGCATGTGAAATAGAATAGCAGGGGTTAAACCATCCCAGATTGAACTCTCTCTCTCTCTCCCTCGCTCTCTCTCTCTCTGTCTCTCTCATCCAATTTGTTTTTCAGTTATGTTACTTTTCCAGTTGTGTTGTAAGGCAAAAATAGAAAGTAAATAAAAGATTAACCGATCTGAATTCCGGTGATATTTCCCTCAACAGCCATCTGTAGTGTTATCTTATCAAAACACTGCATTCCTGGAATAGTTCCAGTCTGTCTCACACCTGCAGCCAATCATAGGGCTGGAGATGCCGCTTTGTCTCTCCCTTCTTTTGTGGAGAAGACAGCTTTTGTTAGATGTTGTGTGTGAGAAAAAGAGAGAGACAGGGAGATAGATAGACTGAGAGATATATATAGAGAGATGTCAGTTTTTTTCTATGCTTTAGAGAAAAGCCTACAAAAAGGGTTTTCCTCTCGTAGGAGATCTTAGATTATTAGAAAGCCTGAATCTTTTGCCACCTTGGCTGTGTATACACAAGTCACTGCAGATGCCAGTATTCAATTCTGTCTTTTTGGCTGTGTATACACAAGTCACTGCAGATGCCAGTATTCAATTCTGTCTTTTTGGCTGTGTATGCACAAGTCACTGCAGATGCCAGTATTCAATTCTGTCTTTTTGGCTGTGTATGCACAAGTCACTGCAGATGCCAGTATTCAATTCTGTCTTTCTCACGTTCATGTCTCTGAACTTTAACACTTACACTAACACTTCGCACTGACTCACAAACACACCCGTAATAACACTTTGACATTTATTCACTTGTGACTGACTGTCTATCTATCTATCTATCTATCTATCTATCTATCTATCTATCAGGGTTTCTGCGAGGATTTTTTCTTGCCGGGTCTGGTGTCTGGAAAGAATTTATTTTATCGGACAAATTGGAAACTTAACGGTTACATTCCAGTAACAGTCTGTGTTACAAATGCAGCTATGTGATGTAGGCTACACCTAGGTTGACAAAAGAATGCCAATGACCTCAAATCAGTTTGACTATTTAATGAACAGTAATGATTAAGCAAAGTGAATAGTAACAATTAAGCAAAACCTCAACATTAATCGCAAAAATGTAGGCTATTATGAAACATCTGTAACTTGTAACATCTGTAGCCTCTTTAAGAAAAAGGCTAGGCCTACATGGCATCAAATGAAGCCTATAGGCTACCAGGTAACATTTTATTTTCTCTTTTTTTTCATTGCAGCAAAGTCCTCTGCTGCTGGCTTGAAATCAAACGTGTCCAATGTGTCTTTTCAGCTTGCAGTGCGCATAAGCTACGTCACTTTCTCCTCTTCCAGGCTGTTTCGCTCTCAAAACACAATAGTCCTGTTTAGGGATAGCCTTCTTTATAGCTATGTTTTGTATGAGCGTTATTACCGGCTGTTTGGACCGGCAAGTTTTTAATTTATCATTTTTTGAAATAAATTTTACCAGACAAAAACTGGTAATTACCGGCTAACAGAAATCTATCTATCTATCTGTCTATCTGTCTGTCTGTCTATCTATCTATCTATCTATCTATCTATCTATCTATCTATCTATCTATCTATCTATCTTTCTCCCTTTCTGGGAAAGCTCAGAGAATCACACATGTGTGGTGTCTCACAGACACTCATTAGAGTCACCCCATACGCCTCTTTGTTCATTGTATTCCTGCCAGTAAACACTCACCTTGGGAACAAATCAGCACAAAAACCTGCCAACTGGCAGGTTTGGCATGTCTACACAGATACAACTGTCATCACTCAATTACAAACACACATACGTAATACACACCAACACACACACTGCGCTTTCACACACACGCACACACACACTTGCTCTGACAGATGCATAGACAATTGAAACACACTCCTTGGCTCACAGATTTGCTTATATTTACATACAGAGTGAGACGTTTTATGGAACCTCTGACCCATTACTATTCTATGACAGTTCTGCACTATTACACATGTTTATTTGTAGACACAAACGCTCACACACGCATGCTCTTTATCAGCTGTAACGAAATGTGTCCAGAAGAGGCCAAAAGGCTCTGTCTTTTCACGTGCAATGCTTGTTGGGACTGAACTTTATATTAGTGAATAAAATCTGATATGGCCCTGGTTACACAAGAACACACACACACACACGCGCACTCACACACACGCGCACACACACACACTTAGAATTCAGATCTCTGTACAACAGGCTATGTTGGTCATGTTCAATGCATCAACTTTCTCTCTCTCTCTCCCTCTCCCTCCTCTCTGAGTCACACACACACACACACACACCACATGCACATGTATTCTCTTTCTCTCTCTCTGCCATATAAATAGAATTACAGCTGCCCTAATATGTGACAAAATGCCCTAAAACTTTACGGCCCGACCTCTGGCTTTTATAAGACTGTGTAAAAGTCAGCCATGCTACCACCTGCAGGATCCAGGTCTGAGTCTGACGCGTGTGGGGAAGAGCTGTAGCTGTGGTTCCATTCCCATAGTCGTGTTTAGGGAGGAGAGAGGTTGTATACTCCCACATCCCCCTGACCCCCCCCCCCCCCCCCCACACACACACACACCTGCTCCTCATTTTCCAATTTGTAACCAATCTGCTCTCAACGAGGGGCTAAACAGTCTTGATAACCATCTATACTGCTCGTACACACACGCACACACACACGCGCGCACACGCACGCGCGCACACACACACACACACACACACACACACACACAAAGACGTGGGCACGTACGCACGCACACACTCAAATGACACTTACAGTTTTTTACAAATACCCACACGTGTATATGTAACACACAAACTGACGAAACTCAAAATCAGGAGCAAATCATGTTCCTCAAGTCTTCACAAAAAAAAAGAAAGGAAAAAGAAAATGTGAATGCTGGTTTGTGGTGGGGGACAGTTGAGTAATGAGGCGTGTGTGTGTGTGTGTGTGTGTGTGTGTGTGTGTATGTGAGACATTAGCTCTTGGCTGTCAGCTCCTGTCTATACTGTTCTACCTGATGCGAATGCTGTGTTTAGTGTTGTATAGAGAAAAGCCTGTGTCGAGTAAAATTGCTCGCAGGTAAAATAGAGCGTGTATGTGTGTGTGTGTGAGAGCGAGAGGGAGAGCAAGTGAAAGAGTGTTTGTGAGTGAGCGAGAGTGAGTTTAACCGTGTGACAGGCCTAGTCTGCACTAAATTCAAACCACCTGCACTAAACAGAGAACTCCTGTGCTTGATACAAAAAAGACTGTGTGTGCGAGAGAGCGAAAGTGAGAGTCAGAGAGAGAGAGAGAGGGAGCGAGAGAAAGGCAGAGAATGGAATGGGAGAGAGACAAGAGGAGAGCATTAAAACTTTCGGCATGTTCCAAAAATAGAGTTTGAGAGAAAAACAGACTCCTGCCTAAATAATGACCCCTTTAGCAGTCACCAGGACCTGACAGATGCCTTAAATGGGGCTTGGAGTGAGTTGGCTGGGAGGGGCTGTGCCCGGGTATACATGAATGGTACCATTACTGGAAAAGTAAATTTAGGGTAAGCACGTTTGATTTTACTAAGACCCATCATGGTTTTGCAGTCTCTTTGTGTTGTTAGAGGCTGTCTGGAGTCTAATTGAGTGTGGTGCTGTGGTGTGAAAAAAAAAAAAGGTTCCTAAAATTAAAAAAAACAAAAAACGGTCGTGTATTGTGCCGAGCAGTGACGTGAGTGTAATTAAGGATACTAGACCAGGAAATTATGTGAGTAATTATTCATGTAAACGTATTTCCGCATTACTTTTCCTCATACTTCCTTTAAACCAGTCATTATTGAAATCTTTCAAAATCTTTTCTTTTTTTTTTTTTTTTTTTTTTTTTGAGTGTGTGTTAATGTGACATTTTAATCCATCATGAGAAACTGTTCATTTGCGCATTGTCATTAATCATCGTTGTAGACCTGTCATTCATGTTTACCGTCTCTTGCAGCCAACTGAAATATTCTCCTGAATGTTTTTCCCCTCCCAACTTTGGAACACCCAATAACCCGCCAGTCCTAAGTCTTACCCTCTCACGACAGTCATCTTGGCCAAGGCCGGTGCGACAGCACACGTTTCCACGACCGTCGCTCAACAAGCCAGTCTCTCGTTTTCCCAAACTACTAATGACCACAGTTGGTGGATGTCACATGACTGGCGTGTGAACCACGAAGCCCACGACTGAGGGAGTGTTTGTTTGTTTGTTTGGCTTCCAGACTGACATGAAAAGACTTATTATTTAAGAGATGGGGTGTGAGAAGAACACGAGACACACACATTAACTTACTCATGGTTCAAACTGTAGGTGTTTCCTCCTTTTCAGGTGATGTTGAGTGTTGTGTAGTGTTCAGTACGTTTGCGTTGAGTTGTGTTGCTCGTCGTGTAGCTGTTTGAAGGGTTTAGTTGAATGCCAAAACTGGAATCACTGAGCCAGGACCCTGATTTACATATGGCATTTCTCTTTCACTACAGCTTCAGGGCAAAAAACAGACTGTTTCTCTCTCTCTCTCTCTCTCTCTCTCTCCCTCTCCCTCTCCCTCTCTCTCTCTCTCTCTCTCTTTCTTTCTTCATTCTCTCTGTCTCTGCTTCTGTCACGCTCTCTCTGTAAGCTTAATTTACTATTCTGTATTACATATTGGACAAGTTTTATTTTCACTCCATAGATTTTCCAAAAATCAGTGAACCAAAGGTTACAGTAATGCATTAAATGAGGAAGTCCTGTGGGAGTTTAAGTGTGAGAGACAGAGACAGAGTGAGAGAGAGAAACAGAGTGAGAGAGAGAGACAGCGACAGAGGGTAGTGAAATGTCAAAGTTTAAGAATGAAAGCTTCTGCTGAGTGCAGGGCAGGGTGGAGAGAGGGAGAGACACATTAATAGTTTGTATGTACTGTGTGTGTGTGTGTGTGTGTGTGTGTGTGTGTGTGTGTGTGTGTGTGTGTGTGTGTGTGTGTGTGTGTGTGTGTGTGCATGTCTATAGTCAAGCTGAAGGTGAGATAGAGTGTAACTGCGTAATAGCATTTTTCAAGAAGTGGTTTCAGTTACTTTCAAGAAGTGGTTTCAGTGTGTGTGTGTGTGTGTGTGTGTGTGTGAGAGAGAGAAGAGGAGAGTCATGACTGGGGGTGTCAGGAATCAGGTCCAGCATGCTCACTCCAGTTAGGTGAGCGCCTGGAGAGTGTAGGGTGAAATGTGAATGAGTAAGTGGTGTGTGTGTGTGTCTTTGTGTGTGTGTGTGTTTGCGTGGAGGGCGTGGTACGGGGAAAGGTGTGTGAGGGGAGAGTGCAGTGTGTATTTGTGAGTGTGAGTGTGTGGGGTGGTGGTGGAGAGTACAGGGGGAGGTAAACAGGAAGAAGAGTTCTTCCAGGGGCCTCTGCTCTGTCCATCACAGAGCTAATGATCCAGAGAGAGGGATGACAGAGGGGTTGGAGTACACGCTGCAGGAAAAGCTCAGAGATGGACTGAGTTTGGGGAAAGAGAGAGAGAGAGAGAGAAAGAGAAGGAGAGAGATGGAGAGAGCGAGGAAGGATTGATGTGTTACATGTATCTGAACATGTAGACAGAGCTCTTTCTAAAGCAGTAGATCAGTCATAATGAAAGTAACAGGAGTAGTGCCCACTTACTCTAGGAGCACACTCTGTACAGAGTTCTCTCTCCTCTGAATATGAATACACATGTGAATATATGAGTCTGTGTGTGTGAGTGTGTGTGTCTGCTCTGTACTTCTGACGGCGCTGCTTTGCTCTTTTATTTATTTTCATCTCTTTTTTTCTAATGATCTATTTTAGTTTTTTTTTTATCATAGAAGTTATTCATGTCTTTAAGTTTGTTTGTTTTTGTATTGTCCCTTTCATCACCACTAGGATTCCTCTGTGTGTTTGTTTGTTTTTGTATTTGTGTGTGTGTGTGTGTGTGTGTGTGTGTATGTGTGTGTGTAAATGTCTGTATGTGTTGTTATTTTGTGGTGGGAGTAATACACTGAGATTAAAAAGATTGCTATGTTTATTCAGACTAAAATAGTATTTAGTGATACTCTGTCTGCTTCCTCCAAACACACACACACACACACTCGCACACAGATATAGTGTTAGACCTCAGAAGTTTATATTAATGGTGTTGTGCTGATCAGATAAAGGTTTTCATTGCTGATCAGATAAAGGTTTTCATTGTTCATAATAAAAACTAAAACAATCCTGGCCACTACATAACATTGAAAACTACAGTTTCCTTTTGAAAAGGACTCCAGTTAAAGACTTGGGATAGATGTGTGAGTTTGTAATGAGCGGGTAAACTATGGATTTTATTTTGAAAAGTTCTGAGTAACAGAACTCTTTCTGACCGTGGTTCATCAGACACCTTTAAGGACATAATGTGATAAGACAACAGGTTTATACAGTTGCATGAAAATCTGAGTGTGTTATAGAGAATTGGGATTTTCAACGTCTCTGCATGTGTACACTTCACAGATGTTATTTCCCCATTCCTAGTAATGTAAAGAATGCCTGATAACAATCTCTCTTTCTGTCTCTCTCTCTCTCTCTCGTTCCATCCCTCTGAGTCTGGTATCTCATTCATGAGTGATTGATTGAGCGTATGACTGCAGCAGAGGTAAAGAATGAAAGATTATGAGTAAGGAGCAGAGCAGCCAGATCCAACTGCTCCCGGTCCAGCATATAAAACGTGCTGATGGGATTTTTATCCCTCTGTCAGGCAGAAGAAAGGAAAACTGAGGAACACTGTTGATGGGGATCAGGGATCTAATGGCCATATGGCCGTACACTGCAAAGTATGTCACAACTTCACTAGTGTTGCACTCTCCGTGTGTGTCTGTGTGTGTGTATGTGTGTGTGTATGTGTGTGTGAGTGTGTGTGTGTGTGTGTGTGTGTGTGTGTGTGTGTGTGAGTGCGTGGCATGAACGCACAGTCCAGTTCCAAATTGTTTAAAACTTTTCAGACAAGCTTGAATTTGACCATTGGACTACAAAGATGCGTGTGTGTGTGTGTGTGTGTGTGTGTGTGTGTGTGTGTGTGTGTGTGTGAACGCGCACGTGCGCGCGCATGTGTATGTACACACACGGGCGCCTATGTGTGTGGAGCTCTGGGAAATGTTTTGCTCCATTCCCACATCGGTTGTCCCAAGAGGTTCTGTGTTTGACGTCAGGAGAGGGATGTGTGTGTGTCTGTATGTGTGTGTCTGTGTATCAGGAGACTGGTGGTTTGGGTATAGGTTCGCAACCACATGAAAGAAGCCATAGCATTGGAAGAGGATCAGTCTGGATTAGATCTCAGAACTGATGGAGATCTCTGTCTGTCTGTCTGTTCACCTTCTTATAAAATTGCCTTTTTTCTAGGGAATAAAAAAAAGAACTCCAGAAGCTTGACTTTCAGACTAAATTTGGTCATGCCAGAAATCTTGCTCCTGGGTTCCAAATACATAACTGAGTAAATCCTTGGAAAATCTAGACATGCTTATCTCTATTGCAAGAACTCCCCTCAGGGTCCATGATGAAGTTTGTAACCCGAGTTTGAACGTCGATCGCCATAAACGTAATCCTGCTATTACAACCTAAGAAATACAACTGGAACCAGTTCATATTTATCTTTTAGCGTAACTTAAAGAAGGTCATGTATTATTTTATCTCATCTCAGCTTTGCTTCTGCAATTCATCATATCGTGGTTCCCCCAGACACAAATTAAGGCCACTGTTGGCCTGAGCACACATTTTCAGCAAAGAGCTGCCATTTAGAATGCCTTCAAAGGGGAGAGAAAAAAAAAATCACTCTCTCACAGGATAAGGAAGTTAGCAAACTCTGTTCTGAGAGTCAGAGCGACTTGGCCCTTGCTTTGTCCTGACTTCTTACCCCGGAAAATTGGCTTTGGTTCAGTCATACTATCAGTCAATGTTGTGGACCCAGTTAGTCTCAAATAGTATTATTTTTCAATGGCTCATTAACTCAGTGAAAGCAGTTTCACTCTGTACCGACTTAATATCCAAGGTTATATTTCACTGATAGGTTAGTTTTGTATTCAGGCTGGACTTATTAATTGAAGAGTTTAATATGGGGCTGTTGATCATGTACACTAAAGCTCTTTTCAGTTAAGGCTCCAACATTGAAAACCTGTGTGATTGCACTTCCAGCTGTATGGGGATTACATAACTCAGCTGAAATGAAAAGATTTGCTTTGAAAAAGATATTGATAATATGTATCAGTTTTAAAATGAGTTCTCAGTCTCTCTCTCTCTCTCTCTCTCTCTCTCTCTTCCTTTCTCTGTCTCTCACTCTCTCGCTCTGTGTCTCTGCTCTGTCTTTCTCTGTGTCTCTCTCTTTCTTTCTCTCTCTCTCTCTCTCTCTCTTTCTTTCTCTCTCTCTCTCTCCTCCACAGGCCATGTGGCTGATGCTGCAGCAGAAGGATCCAGAGGATTTTGTCATAGCGACTGGGGAGGTGCACAGCGTCAGGGAGTTTGTGGAAAGAGCCTTTAAACATGTTGGAAAGACCATTGTGTGAGTGTACAGACGCATCTATCAGTAGTCCTCCTCCACTGTCACCTACCATAAAATCAGTGTCTGTGTGTCTGTGTGTCTGTGTGTCTGTGTGTGTGTGTGTGTGTGTGTGTTTGTGTATGTGCATGTGTGTGTTTTTAACTATTTGACCTTGAATTTTGTCAAATCTTTCTTTCATTGTCAAATCAATCAGTTCATTAATGAAATTGAGATTAATTAGCAGTTTGTGTTTGACACAAAAAAGTTAAAAATGTCAATATTTCCAACACCTACCCTCAAAGGATAAATTAAGTTTAGTTACATTTATTTTTAATTTAAGTTCTAATCTCAGTCTTATAAAATTCATGCATGCATCTGTATCTACATCTATCTATCTATCTATCTATCTATCTATCTATCTATCTATCTATCTATCTATCTATCTGTCTATCTATCTATCTATCTATCTATCTGTCTATCTATATATATGTGTGTGTGTGTGTGTGTGTGTGTGTGTGTGTGTGTGTGTGTGTGTATATATATATAAATTAGAACGTAAGTAATCATTAGCACATTTAGAGAGTGTTTTTAATAATATTTTTTAAAACATTGATAATGTGCTCACGTTCATTCTTCTTTGTGAGCTGTCCGTTGAAAAGAGGAAAAGGAAAATGTAGAGGTCATTTGACTGAGTTGGAAGGTCAGTGATAATGTGTGTATAGTTGTGGGTTTTTCTATAGTGCGTTGATGGGAAAATATTCAGCGAGACATGGCATTAGTCTGTAGTCCTGAACGTCACTCATTAAGGCTAACACTTATAGGCTGTTAAGGACATGTTTATGTGCGCTGGTCAACTGGTTCAACACTGCTTATGCCTCAGCTTTCACATACAAGGAACCCATTCCAATGTTTCTATCATTTCCTACAAGGTATCGATTACATGAAAGTCAAAACTAAAAAAACAAATCAGGTTACTCTGTGCTAAAATCAAACACATCCACACACACACACACACACACACACACACACACACACACATCGACAGATATGTTAACTACATATATATTGATAGACAGGTTAGCCTGGACTGATGGAGAAATAGATATTGTTTTTTTTGTTGTTGTTGTTTGTTTTGGGGTTTTTTTTTTACCTCAGAGAGCTGAAGGGAGTTTTCTTCTTAAATTCAGGATGTTCATGTTACTTGAAGTTAGATATTCCTACTTAAAGACATCCTTCAAGGTATTTAAAGCTCAGTGTTAAACAGAGACTTGTGCTCAGTGCTCTAAAATCTCTCTCTCTCTCTCTTTCTCTCTGTGTCTGTCAGGTGGGAAGGTAAGGATGAGAATGAGGTTGGCCGTTGCCAGGAGACGGGGGTGGTCCATGTGAAGGTTGATCCAAAATACTATCGTCCCACTGAAGTGGTGAGTTGGAAACGTGTGTGTGTGTGTGTGTCTGTGTGTCTGTGTGTCTGTATACAAGTACTCATAAATTTAAACAGACTGTTATCTGTCATCTGTTAATAAAGCAAATAACATGCAAATATGTACAGAGTAATGTATTCAGATAGTGGATATGGTCCATGACTTAGATAAGGAGTCTTGTTTTGTGATGGTGAATGCCTGGTGGAAAACAGCAGTGGCCAAAAGCACAGATGTAGTCATATGTTCATTTGAGACAAAACACACACTGACAACTAAAGTTAATAGTAAATGCAGTGTTAATAGGAGAACTATGTTGCTTAGAAACCTTTTAATTTACCACTCAGTATCTATGAAGTTTGTAGCTTTTTTTTCCTTCACCCTTATGCGTTTAAATTCCAAGTAGTATGAGATACAATAAAAACTATGCAGAGGATTAGCGGTGGCCTTTATGCCAGGAGAGAAAGAAAAGTGGGAGAATAAAAAGAGAGAGATATGCCCGATTTGACATGACATGGTTATCCTGTGCTTAACAGGCTCATTATGTGAGGGGAAATGTGTTAAGTTTCGTCTTAGTGTTGGTTTCCTCACTGTATAGACTGCCTTTAAGATGGCGACTCTGAGCAAAGACTGTTTTTTTCCTTTATTAGATTTATTAGGTCTTTATTCTAGTCTTCCACAACTGTGTGGAAGCAGACTAAACCCGGATGGTGTGGATGGCCAGGACCGTGTGTGTGTGTGTGTGTGTGTGTGTGTGTGCATGCTTAGGAATATGTTTTTAAAAAGTTGATTAGTTCAATGTTTCTGAGAAAAGAAAAATGACTTTGAGATGACGTGATTCTGAATGACACCTAAAAGTGTTCTGTTCGACAGTTAGACAGAGGAAAAGGTGACAGTGTGAAACATTTAAAGAAAGGATTATAAGGATCCGGATTAAGAGAGTGATGAGGGTGAGGGGGTGTGTGTGCGTGTGTGTGTGTCTGTGTATTTGTCTGTGTGTTCAGGGCAGGATTACAGCTGAACACAGATTGAGTGACAGTGGATTCAAAGCGATAGGTGGTGAACACTAAAGATCAGACGTTGGCTACATACACACAAACACACACACACACACACCTGCTATCTTCACAAATGAAGACTTGGACACCATACAGAATGTAAAACTATACCAGGGGAACTTAAAAAAAAACCTTTGAAAACCACCCCTGACGAAACACACACACACACACACACACACACTCCTGCGCACATGCACACCCATGGTGAGTGCAGGTCATCTGTCATCAATAAAAGAGGACTGAGAATGAATAGTATTTGATCTTTGACCTTAGTGACAGGAAGTGGGTCACTACTCTTCTTCAGCTGACCTTTTGACCTGGAAGGAACTGTCAGTGGAGGACGCTGCAAGGTTAGGTGTGTGTGACAGAGTGTTACCTCAGAATATTGTGTGTTACTGACGAGAAAATGTGTGTGTGTGTTTGCGTGTGCTTGTGTGTGTGCGAGTGCGTGTGCATGCGTGCATGGGTGTTTGTGTTTACGTGTGTGTGTGTGTGTGTGTGTTTGATAGGTGTCTGCAGGCTACGTCCTGACGTACATGCAGTTTATCATCACTTAGTTGACTCTGTGTGCTTGACATTCACATTTAGCCACAGACAGATTTCTTCTCTCATCTCTGTGTCTGACAGACTTCTGCTCCCCTTCAGGTCTCCTTACATTTAAGAATGGAGGTAGACCTCAGGAGTCATAATTCAGTCATAATTCACATTTATATTAATAATGTGCAATGGAGAGTGTGAACATTTGAGAAATAGCTCAATGCACAATTTAAGACCACGTCAGAGCAATTACAACCAGGTTTTGTTGTTTGCATTATCCGAAATGACTTTGATATTTGATGACTTTTAATAACCAAATGATTTCCGTGGTAACATCATGTTAATCCAACGGCTTCCGTTTTAATGCGAGTTGGCAAAGTCTCTCTTTCTCTCTCTCTCTCTCTCTGTCCTTCTCTCTTTCTCTCTCTCTCTCTCTCTTTCTCTCTCCCCCCAACCACACACATGCACACACACATACATACACACGCGCACACACACACAGTGGTTCCTGTTCAGGTTACATAAGGTCAGGGTTTGAGTTGTCAGTGGTTGTCAATGTTTGGTTGTCACTGTTTTTATGACACTATCTGCGAAGAGATCTTCAGAATCCTGTTTGAGTGTGTGTGTGTGTACGGGCGTATAAATGACGTAAGAAAAGACCCGTTGAGCATGTGTGACAAGTAGTATCATTCTGAAAACATCTTTGTGATTTATGAAAGGATCATTTATGACGGATAACGATTTATAGACATAAAAACCACAGAATGCCTTCTACAGCTAAAATTAGCCAACACACCACACCTCAAACACCATTCTGTGTGTGTGTGTGTGTGTGTGTGTGTGTGTGTGTTTGAATGTGTGTTGGACATAACAAGAATGCCAGTCATGCTGCATACGACAGTAATACGTTAAAAAAATACTGTGTGGCACAAATACTGTGGGAGTGGGTGTGAAACTTATCTGACTTATTCTGGATAATGCTACAATTTTCACCATAAAGCAGCATGCAGGTGTGTGTGTGTGTGTGTGTGTGTGTGTGTGTGTGTGTGTGTGCATGCGTGTTTGGATAAAGAGTTAAATAGTCAAAAGTAGGTAAGTAGTAGAAAGTTCCAGAGCCCAAATGAAAGACTGTCTGCTTCTCTGTATTCTCCCTGAGTCTTTTTATTCCACATTCGTGTGCGCACGCACGCACGCACACACACACACACACACACACACGCAAACACACACACACAGATATATATCTTCCCTATAGGGTCATTTTCAGTTATTGAATCATTTTTTT
>NC_044498.1:21270064-21355064 GCF_902362185.1 Chanos chanos | reverse complement strand
TGTGTAAAGTGGCTGGCCCAGTGCCAGGTGGAACCCAAGCCTTTATTAAAGCTGTTGTGGGTGGTTCAGAGTCTATATAAATCCTTATTTTATAGACTGTGTGTCTGATAGCACAGCATAACTCAATGCCCCACATACATTCCATAACACAAAACCTTATTTATAAATGACCCCCCCCCACACACACACACACCCCACCCCATCTGCTCTCTTAGTCTGTAGCAGTGAGAAATTGAGAAATTTAATGCTCGTACCGGCGAAAACATTTAAAAAAAAAAAAACGTGCAAAGAGGTAAAGAGCAGATAAAGAGCAGCAAACAAAGGCTCGGCGAGAGGAGACGGAGGCTGAATAAGGGAGAAGAGGGAGAAAGAGAGAGGGAGAGAGAGGGGTGTAAGTTCTCCCCTGGCCTGCGCTCTGGTATTTCCTGAAGGACTTTGACTGAGCGGAACCACCCTGGGCCCCATGTAGGAGAGAGAGAGAGAGAGAGAGAGAGAGAGAGAGGGAGAGAAGGAGTGAGTGTGAGAGAGTTTTAGGGAGGAGGGGGGGGGAAATATTAAGAGAGAAGTGTGTAATATGTAACCTGGTCCTGTCTATAGTAGGTCTATAGTGGAGGATTTTGTTTTTTATTTGGACGCTTGATTGGCAGGAAACGCTGAATTCATGCTGCTGGCAGGCTACGCTGATGCCAGAACATATTGGGAATTTTCAAAAACTATATGGAATCTTGCTCGCGCATGACGGCATGTCTTTTGAGCACCTTAAGTAACAGCTAACAAATCTCAAAATTAAGCACTCACGTCGGCTGCATTTCAAAACGATAGATTTTACACAGTCCTGCTGCATAACTGGAAAGTATAAAATATATATGTATAAAATATGAGATAAAGTAGAGTTATTTCAAGACTTCTTTTCTCCCACCGTCAGCTTCTCAAGTCTGAAACACTACACCGTTAAAGGCTTGTTCTGTGTCAAACAAAAAGAGAAGATTTATGATAACTGCACTTTTTGTGAAATACCCCATGAAAAATACTTCTATATAAGAAGGCTTTCTTTTCTTTTCTTTTTTTTTCTTTTTTTTACCCCCAGAGTAAATTGGAATTTTCCAGATTTTTCTGAGGCAATGTCAGTGTGGAGTCTAACGAGCAGTGGTGCTTTTGGTTGCGTTGAGGAAGTTTATCAGCTTCTAGAGATGAGAGGAAAAAAATCTCTTCTTTTCCCTGGTTCATTTCAGTCATTAGCTCAACCTAGAGGAGGCGGTCTCTCGGTTTTCTGTCATATCTAAGGAGAAAATGATGACAAATGATGTCCCTGTATCAACAATGTAACACACACACACACAGAACCTGCAGAAAATCATCAGCAAATTACCTTTGAATGCATTCCTGAAACTTCTAATATTTTTCATGGAATTTCCATTAAAAGCGCTCATCACTGGCCAAGTGTAACTCTAGATTCCAGATTCAATACTTTCTGAGTCCAGGTTCTATTACATTTCACATCCTTTTCTCTCTTTTTTTAATAATCTGACACAGCATTTGGTAAAACAAAATTTTACAGCAAATTATGCTTCACACAGATGCACACACGCACACACAAAAAATTTCTTTGCTTGCATTTCAAATAGTTGGAAAATAACAACTTGGAGAATTAGCAGAGTTGGTATTGAGAACATGTGAGTGCTCATTCTAATATCCGCCTGAACTTGCATCTAGATTTCTTTATTGTGCACAATGTCTGCAAGGTTTATAGAATTCTGTCTTTATGTATGTACTTAAAATCGTAGAAAAGAAACCCCTCTCTCTCAGAAGGGGTAGGTTCAAGAGGTGAATTTAATCCTTGGCTGAAAATGGCTTTAATGTACGGGCCGACTTTTATGGTCACGTTCATTATTTACATTCAAAACATTCAGTTCTCAGCGTAGCGTCTTTCTTCTTCCGTGTAGTCTTAAAATCTTTTTTTTTTTTTTTTTGGTTGATGAGAAAAAAGGAAACGACATGGTTTTGCATTGATATTCGTGTTAGACTCCTATATTGAAAACACACTCTTAAAACTGATTTTTTAAATTTTTTTTTTTAAATCAGTGGTATCCCCTGAAAAAGCTGAAGTGTGTAGTAAGCATAAACGGCAGCAAATGTCTGTGTCTTTTTTTATGTGGGATGAGGTTAATCGTTGGCTGCCCTCTATAATGACTTGTCCTGGACTCGTTATCTTGATTGAGTAAATAGCCCTGGCTTTCAGCTCTCGTCTTTCGTCTCTCTCTCTCTCTCTCTCTCTCGCTCTCTCTCACTCTCTCTCTCTCTCTCTCTCTCTCTCTGACACTCTGTCAAACTGCTGAACTCCTGAGACCTCAAATTCCTCTCTCATACACAACACTGCTCTCGCTCTCTATCTCCCTCTCTCTCTGTCTCACACACAGAGACACACACACAGACACACACACACACTTTCACTCCCTTTCTTCCATGGGCTCCTCCTCTCTCCTCTCTCTCACTTAAACTTTCAACATAAAATGTTCTTCTCTGAGTCCTGTGATTTCTCTCTCTCTCTCTCTCTCTCTCTCTTTCTCCCTTTCTCTCTCAAAAGAGCTGAAGAAAAGGAGGAAAACACTCTGCTGCATTGTCATAATCAGGCAAGAAACACAACAACAGTTCACTGTAGTAAATGACCATAACAAAAAAAAAATCCCACTTTAGTAATATATGACCTTTTGGCCATGGTGGGGTGATTGGAGGAGCTGGCAGCCAAAATCAGTCCCATAGCCTTAGGTCTTTTTCCCCTCCTTTTTCATTTGGTCTCCAATCAGAAACATTTAAGACAATTTTTACTTTCTTTTTTTTTTGACAAATGATCGGACTTCATCTTTATGCGTCAGGTGTCCGAATCACATGACATGCTTTGGCGAATCACAGATGAGCACTTGGGAGGAGCTTATCAGATTACAGTGATATTGTAGCGTGGGGTCTCTCTCATCACTACCTATTCCATCCCACCTCATCACTCCTCACAACATCAGTCACGTGACTCACTCCCTCCCTCTTTACTAAACACATGATTATACATAAACTGACAAACCTGAGGATGTTTCCTTAAAGCCGTAAAGTCGTGTTCCAGAGTGTATTGAAAGTACTGGCACTTACTACTGTTGCTCTGCTATGTATAGCTAATAAGAAAGAAAGAGAGTGAAGGTAGAAAAATGAATAGAGATATAGTGATAATTTTTTGCTTGCATGTTTTATAGCTTTGCAGAAGCAATCCTGCCAAAACATGCAGGACTTTAGTTACTAAATAGGGGTCTGAGTATGTTGATGTTCAAACATGTGAATGCTTTCTCTCTCTCTCTCTCTCTCTCTCTCTCTCTCTCTCTCTCTCTCTCTCTCTTTTACACACACACATGCGCACACACACACACACACACACAGATACACACACAAACACACAAAATGTACACAAAGACAGATGGAGATGTGAAGACATCGACATGAATGATTGCATTTATTTGAACAATCGCATCTCACACTCTCTGTTGTCTGTCTGTCTCTCCCTCTCTTCCCGCACTGGTTTTGGCGTTTCATTTTCACTGTTTTGTGCATGCTTGACTGACTGACTGTTGTTTATAAAAGGGAAATCGTTAGTGACTTTGATCTCAGCAGAACTTTACAACATCCTGAGGCCAATAATACTTGTACACACACACACACACACACACACACACACACGCGCGCGTGCACGCTCACGCCACTTCTTACTTCTTCTGTTCATCCTGTGTTTGAATACTCACCTCCCCAATGACAAGACTCATCTGACACCGCGGGAGTGAAAGAGCACATGAGGATAAATAGATTGTTCATTGTTATACATTATTCAGAGAGAGACAGACAGAGGAAGGGGGAGTCCCTTTCATTAGCCAGTGCTAACAGTGAATAGCCTGTTTCACAACTGATAATTAACTAATAATAAGTTAACTAATAATAAGTAAATAATAAACTGATAAGTCTCTGTTTCTGTCCTGAGTTTTTGTTGTTTTTTTTTATGTAAATAACAGGAGTGATGGATCATATATTTCATTTTATTACTGTCAGATTGTGAAATTACTAAAACAGTAATACTGAGAGAGGGATGAATGGTAAGAGAAGAGGAGGAAAATAGGAGGGCCGAAAAAAAGAGAGAGCAGTTTCTGGAGAAGACCCACACACATCCTGGGTGTGTGGAAGGCAGGAAACTTACCGCCCACCTCTGAGAGCACACAGGACAGGAAAATCCCAGCATTCTGCTTTTGTGGATTTGACCTTTGACTCTATAGTCCTGGAAGAATCAGGTCCAGAGAGGCTGATGTAGACATTTATCTGCGTGTGTATGTTGTGTCGACAAGTTTCTTTGATGTCGTCTAAAAATGGTCTGACACAGAAACATCGAGGATAAAAACCACAGTAGACTTGGATAAACTGTCAGCTCAAGTAACAGTGTTTTTTTTGTGTGTGTGTGTGTGTGTGTGTGTGTGCGCGCGTGCGTGTGCGTGCGTGCGTGCATGCGTGTGCGTGCATGCGTATCTCTCTGTGTATGTGTGTGCATGTCTATAGGTGTCTGTGTGTGCGCACGTGTGTGTCTATGTGTTTAAGTGGCATATGAGTGTGTTAAGTGTCGGTATAGGGGTAACTCCAGGTCCAGGGCTTTATTAATGGCTCTCTCTGTGATACTGCTGAATTCCTTTGCGTTAAATGCACTTTCTGGAAGCTATCATAAAACAGCCCTTATGATGGTGATTATTGGATAGATTTATTGTTCTCTCTCTATCTCTCTCTCTTTCTCTCTCCCTTTCTCTCTGTAGGATAGTGTCTAAGTGCCTCTTGAGCAAACAGGTCATAATTTATGACTTATGATTCTGGTCATGATTTTTTTCTGAATTTGACTGAGAACTTAAACACACACATACATTAGTCAGTGCACTTTTACAGTTTGATCATTGAACTGACTTCCCATGTAAAGCAACATGCTTTGATGGGCTTTTTTTCCCTCTTTTTTTTCTTTTTGAGTTTTGCCCTGAAAAATGCAGTTGAAGATACAGGCAGATGGACGAGTTATCGAAACAGCTGAAATTAATTTTGCTTTCAGAAAAAAAGATAATTATGATTAATATGTGGCTTTTTTTCCCTTACAGAGCACTTCAATTACAATGGTTGCATGTTCAGCCTCGCAGTGATGAATTAACAGGGCTTAGAGTAATTAGTTTGAAAATGACTTTGTTTATAAGCTGTAATTCACTTAGCTCAAGTTTGAAACAGAACTACGAGTCATTAGCTGTTAGCCCATGGGTTAAAGATGAAAAGGCCCAGATAATGGCTCACAGAAAAGCACCCACTCTAGATTCAATGGCGTGTTGGTTTATATGAGACTAAGCTGAGAAAATCTGTTTTACAGTTCTTTCAACCTAAGCTGCTCTCATGTGTGTTTTTAGTCTTCTGTTAAGAG
This sequence comes from Chanos chanos, assembly GCF_902362185.1. Classification (NCBI taxonomy): domain Eukaryota; kingdom Metazoa; phylum Chordata; class Actinopteri; order Gonorynchiformes; family Chanidae; genus Chanos; species Chanos chanos. The sequence continues at coordinate 21,349,597 of NC_044498.1, read as the reverse complement.
AGGCATAAAATGATGGTTTCTTTGGGTACACTTTCTCAGAGTCTCTCTCTCTCTATCTCTCTCACTCTGTGTGTGTGTGTGTGTGTGTGTAAGTATGTGTGTTCTGGTTCCTTAAAGTTCCAGTGTAATCAGATCAGACACAAAGACACCCTCAAGCCCTTCTCTGCCACCCTGAGCAGCTCCTCCAAAAGTCATTTCTCACTCCCTGGATGCATGTGTGCATGGGATTTTGTGTGTGTGTGTGTGTGTGTGTGTGTGTGTGTGTGTGTGTGTGTGTGTGTGTGTGCCAGCCCTCGCTCCCTCCCTCCCTCAGCTGTAAAGCCAGCGGGGGAACACAGAGAGGAGGGGATTAGACTTCAGGAGTCCCTCAATCTATCACTCTCTGGCACTGGGTAGGAGTGACGGTGAGGGAGTGCACTGGGGTCGTTTTGGATAGATTGCCTGACTTTGCCCCCACACCCCTAGAGAGACAGATCCTGACACCTGTGTTTGTGAGAGAGGGAGAGAGGTGGGTTTGGGGGTGTGTACACCATTTGGGAGGTCCTTTTAATAAAGAGGAGGAAAAATGAAGACTCTCTGTCTTTGTGTCTCTGTCATTCTCTGCAGGAATATCTACAGGGAGACAGTACCAAGGCTCTGAAGCAACTGGGCTGGAAACCCAGAGTGACATTTGAGGTGAGACTGGTTGTCAAATGGACTAAGTATTAATCAGAAAAACGTATTAAAATATCGAACCCGCTTGTTTTTTGTCATGTCTTTACTCTTCGAATTCTAAAATCTTTTTTTTTTTTTTCCTGTTTCTCCTTTTTTGTCTTTGTCCTCTCTCTCCCCCTCTCTCGCTATTTCTGTGTATGTGTGTGTGCGCGCACGCGCACGCGCGCGCGTGTGTGTGTGTGTGTGTGTGTGTGTTACAGGAGCTTGTGAAAGAGATGGTGGATGCTGACATAGAACTCATGCGCAACAACCCAAACGCGTGAGACCGTGCTGTCCTGACACACATTTCTATCCCTGGTGTAGTGCAGAAACGTGTGTACGGTTCCTCAACATGAAAGAACACGTCTTCTCCTTTTGCTCTGTCGCTTCAAACACACTCCATCCATCTACTTGCCTTCTGTTCGTCCTCTTATGACAACGTTTCAATGATGCCTTTCCACGCTGTGCTTTCTTTTCTTCCTGCCGCATTTCTAATCACGAAGGAAACATTTTACTGCTTACATGTTCAAATCATTCATACCAAATTTTATGAAGGTTCTTTTTTAATATTGTTTTTTATTTACTATGAAAAGATTTTACTTGTATATTGGGGGCGGGTGGGGGGTGGGGTGGTGTGAAGTCACTCCTTTTGTTAACTTTAAAATGGTTTGTTCCTTCTCTCCTTACATATTGTTTGTGCAATCATGACATTGTATGAATTATTTAAATTCTATGCAGTTTTTTATATTAAAGCATCGGGGTTTTCAGAACATTTTTGTGTGCATAATAATGTCATATTTTCTTAATACTAATTCTCAGTCGCGAACAAATACGTATGTTGTGTGGAGCGGTAGGCAGTCGCGTTAAGGGAAACAGGCCAGTAACTAGAGAGTTATATCTTTGACCCTGGGGCATAACGGTTCTCTGTCGATGTGCACTTTAGCAAAGCATTTAACCTCAGAGATGCCCCAGCGGCCTGCGACTTATGACACAGAAAATAGGTCGTCTTGAATAATTACGTCAAAATGAGTGACTGGAAATGTATAGTTGTGCGATTTGCTCATAAAATAGTCGGTAGCTCGAGCAGAAATAGCGATCTTATTTAACTTTCATGTAGACAATGAAAGCGGGTACTTTTGAATTGGTTGAACCCTTGGCCGAGTGTTGCCTTTTCCCCCTTGCTCCCCACAATTCACTAGTGAAGTACTAATTCCCTTAAAGGAAATGCGCGTCCACGAAAATGCAGAAACCCTGAAGGCCAGAGACCGAGGCCCCGCCTCACATAGCGCAGGGAGCAGACCACAAGTTCATAAAACAGTTCATTTGTTAAATTAGTCGTGATGTCGAGCACAACCTGAGTAATGGATGCTTACCAATTACTGTTCACAAACATAATGACGCGGAAGTGCGAGCACCTCGAAGGACAACAGTTATGCAATATAGATGAGGTGTCCAGCGTAACGTCTCGTAACGTATCTAAACCATGCCCAATGCTATGCGTAAAATAAAAAGAAACTATTTATTTCAATACCTCAGTAAATTAAAACCAGCACCCACCTCCCGCCCTTGTGTGAGTGAGTGACGGAGAAAGAGCGTGAGTGAGAGAAGGAGACTCCCTCGGGCACCTAGAACCCGTTTAAATGTCGGAGACACCATGCCAGTGTGGGCTGTAGTGATTGGAAACAGACGGCCCTTTGAGCCCGCGAGCGAAAACAGCACTTTTCCACAAAGCTGGGCTTTTGCTCAACACAGGTGCACAGGCTGCAAGCTGCCATGAGCTATCCAGCTATGTTTCGCTGCTCTTTTCACTGAGTCATGAGGCTAAAAAATTAAAAGAAGAAAAAATAGTAATCCTCTACAACCCATGGCCAAGAGTGGAAACCAGTTAAACAGTACAAAGCAAATGGACGACATTTTGTTGTGGGCATTTAACGTCACCTGAGAAACTTAGTAAATTAACAAGTCTGAAGAAGTATTTTTTATCATTGCTTTGACATTAGCTTTGGTTGAAAGATCAAACGCAAAATATTAAACGCTGTCAAAATCCAGACCAGATCCAGTTGCCGCGAACCCAAGTGAAACAGTTCTAATTAAACATTTGGCAGTTGACCGTTTTGAATAAATAAAACGCCAGAAACAAGTCTCTGAAAGAATTGCAGTATCTGTGTGCGGCTGTTTCTGAAAACACCAGACCAAGTTACAGAGACATGCGGCCAACGCACCGTTCACTTGTCACGAAATCAAGCAACAGCTTCTGGACTGCAGAGTAACTTGAGGCATGCAAACTGTTGAGTTTTAAAAATCCCTATTTTTTTTTTATTTATTTTCAGTGGTGTACTGCATATTGTATCTATTATCACATAAATAAAAAAGACAACAACGGGTTGCCTCAAAATAGTTGCAAAAAATGCTGTGAATGACCCTATCTGTAAAGCATCATTTCACTGAAATATTTTGAGATGTTTAAAAATTTTCGATGCTATAATTTTTGACATTATATTTCGAGCTTACAGTACATATATCCTTTTCCTTTGTGAGTTTTTATTTTACCAACATTTAGATTAATTCAGTGCCCTACTTTTGATAATAATAATAATAATAATACAGCAGTTTGTAATATAATAATAATAATAATAATGTGTTCATTTATCCGTAGAGCCATCACTTTGATCCACTTTGGGCTTCGTTAGTTTTTCCTGAGCTGGGCATGTAGAACATTTTCTCAACACATCCAGTAGGCTATTCACAACATTTCACAGTGAAAGAGCTGCTGCGGATGCTGTCATTTAAATGTGTTGGCTGGGTATTACAGAACGAACTATTTCTGCTATTGAGAAACTAGATCAAAAATACAAAACCATTTATTATTTGCAGGCTGTGATTTATAAATGCCTTCTCGTAATGAATCAAATGTTTCGTCAAAAACCGAAGACTCTTTTTTTTATTTTGCAATTTTGCCCATGTTTTTCGAGCACCGATGGGCAGATGAAACGGACAGATCTGAAGTTCTGAGTGTAACTATGCTGTCCCAGGTATCCTTCAGCGGAGTGAACAAAGTCATGCCTTTAAAGTAAGGGCGCTCTGTAAATACAATATTTGTATTTTCCCTTTAATCCTTCACAGGCCCAAAATTGCATACACTACAATTTGTTTTAGTACCTTATTTTCTTTACTTTCTGAGAGCGAAACATCTAAGCCAAGGGATATAAAGATCTGAGGCCGTGAAAGTAAAAATCTTATGATACCTTGACGTAGTCTACTTCTACTGGCTTCAGGCGGTCCCTCTGTGTGAGCACACACGTGTGTGCTTGTGTACATGAGCTGTGTATGTGTGTGTGTGTGAGAGGGAGAGAGAGAGAGAGAGAGATCCATGCTGCTGACTGACAAATTGATTTTATTCAACTTAAGTTGCACCCTCTGTCTAAACGGGAAGAACGCTTTGAATACTAGAGATTAAGGTTTTCTTGAATTTCCCTTTTTGGAAAAGGTTTTAAAACTGTTACCTTGTGTATTCTGACTTAAAACAGAGAGCTAACGTTTGTATCTACAATAGTCGGTAGATTTATTTATTCTATGAGCTGTAGCTTTAAGCTACAGTATCTATAAGCTATAGCTTTGCTTCTTAATGAGTTGTAAATATTGGAGTAACCAAATAAGTAATGAAGTTGAATACAAATGAATTATGATTATTATTATTGTTGTTGTTGTTGTTGCTGTTGTTGTTGTTAGTACTATTCATATTATTATTATTATTCGCTGTGATTGTTGTTGGTTATATTGTACTGTGTCTTGGATCTGTGTGGACCTGTTTTTTAATGTGTATTTAAGAGTATGCACCAACGCTTTAATATCCACATAGTAAGGCAATAAAGCATTTATGCATAAAGCACAGTAACTCAAATGAAACCGACACCCTGGTTAGCGCTCCATGAATAGGCTGTGCCTTCAGACAGAGCGAGGGCTCAATTACTGCTATTTTATTTGGCACGGCGATCACCATATATCAGCCAGTCAGGTAGGTTTCTGTGTGTGTTGCACTCCGACTGCTCATAATCGGCGTATTAATTTTTCTATAAGGTGATCATATCAAACAATAGCAAGTCAAAAAGCAAGCCGCTAAAACCCTGCTCCGAATAAACAGCTCTAATCAACGCCTTTAAACTCAGATTTAAGGTCGTTTCAGCACAGCGACGAATAGAGACAAGATCCTTCAGCCGACACTTTTTAAAAATCGGACAGGTATCAAAAAGTCTTTTGCATAAAGGGTAGATATCCTTCCTTTATCTTATTTTATTACTCGCTTCAAGCCTTTTCCCCTTATTGATGTTTTAAGTCTTATTTTAAATATAAAAACAGTGTATCCATTTTTCATTTAGGTAGGATAAATGTTTATTACATTTCTGATACTTCAGTAATTTGCCCCAATCAAAGCATCATAACTACTAAATGATTATTTGGTGATTTTTTTTCTTAAAGAATTAAGGTAAAATCTCAGTGTTTTAAAGCTGACAGGCAACTGAAAAAGTGATCAGGAACACCATGGTCACTTGCGTGTGTGCGCGTGATAGATCAGGGTGCAGAGATCGTGCGCGGATCGAGGCCCTCTCATGAGCTGTTGTTGACATCTCCTATTGACCTTTGCCTGGAACTCTGGCGCTCCGTCGCAGTCACATAAATTCGGTCTGCCCTCTGTCCTCTGTCAGCGCGATGGAAGTTAACCCACCAGTTAACCACACAGAGGCTCGTTTCATGGGGACGATATATCCGTCGTGCCAAATTGCTATAGGCCTAAAATACGAGAGTTATCACGACACACACACATTTTCAGAATCACGAGCCCTGTTTCGAACCTAGTGCAGTCCTGTAATGTATTTAACTCTTGCAATTCTAAGTTGCACAGGCCAATACCACGTCGTGACACGTACACACATGCACACTATAATTCTCTGTCTCATTATAGTGTTCAAAGCTGACACACATGGTAATGAGTGCATGCGCAAAACGGACTTAGGGACGCTGAGCTCTGGCTAATTCAAGAAAATAAAAGAAAAAAGGGAAAAAACGCTTGTAATCCAAAATCCCTCAATTAACAACCCGATTACGCCCAGTAAATCGAAATTGGGCTCTGCTTAGGGAGTGCGCGCTAACCACATGCACATTTACAAACACACCCACAAACAGAAAACACTGCCCAATTGTTGACAAATGCGCACGTGCAGTGGCTATGCAGTATTTGAACTGTATCATAGACTTTTGTCATTATCCTGTCGGCTAAAGATAAACTGAAATGGAAAAAGATAACAAATGTACAGTGCTCAGTGAAAGCACAACAGCCCCTCGGCGGTATAAAAACAAAGAGCTTAAAATCGCAGTCATGGACTAAGTTACATTTTCGAAACAATTCAAACTAAGTATCATTCAGTTAAGACGATCAAACTCCAGCCCTAAATAGTCCCGCACTGAACAGTCAAACGACGGTTTCTTTGTAGTTGGGCCTAACACTTACTCAAACTCCTTTTCAAACACGCATACTCACACACCCTGCAAGAACCCACTTACCAACACACACCGTGTAAATGCAAGTGAATGTTTGTAGTGTTTGGAGTTATTCGTTTGAAACACGAAAGAGATAGGCCTAGCGAATTTTTCGTGTATTTAAATCTCTTTGTTCTACAATCCCAGTTTACTTAACTGATTTTAAATTTGCACTATTTCGTCGGAATTTGTTATAGAACGTGTATATATAACTTAACAAAATGAAACAGGGGAACTTTTCAAACTAGTCAGGGTCTCGTGGAAGATACTCTGTGAATACATTATGCTTTAGCTTGCTAGCCTTGACAAAAATGTACCTTTTAAAGGTGTTTATATTTTTAAACTTATATATACATAGACTGTTAAGACCATCTAACAACTGTGGAATTGAAATAATCACAGTTCTGCCTTTCTGTCTTTTGTTAATAGTGATACAAGCGTTTACACTTTAGATTATTCTCATAATGACCTGTCGGTGTATACTAATCCCACAATACTTCAGGAAAGCGAGCGAGTGCGCCCGCATCACCCACTGTTGTTTGTTAACATAATAAAGAAATATAAAGTAAGATACAACGCATTGTTATATTTTCCACCGAATAAATTTAATAATATAATATTTTAATTGTTGCCGAGTTGGGAGAAAACGAGACAACTGAATGAAATTAATTCATTACAGTTGTGGCTCACGTTGCTGTTGTTGTTGTAATTGTTGCTCTTGTCGTTATATTATCCATCATGTCCCAGTCATTACGGCGAACTCAAAAATATCCCGCAAAATGTTTTCCAGATGTTTGCATTGCGTATTTTTCTTGCACATCCCCATCAACAATCGAGCTGACAGTGCTGTAGGAATTTTTTGAAGACTATATGAAATAAGGCTAAACCCATACATAGACTGTATAAGTATATGCATATTTGTCTTCTGAATTTTAACTTCGAATTGAACAGTTCTGTTTTATATGCTATGGATTGTGACCAACGTTTGGACAAAACGATAAAATCACTCGAGGGTTAACTAAAAAACAATGATTTATTGAACAAATAATAATATCCGAATATTTCCAAAAAAACGGCGAAAATATTTTAATAACAATTATTTTACATTGTAGCCTGTTTATAAATAATTAAGGAAACTCTGGAGGCTACATTTGGCCCAACTATTGCATAAAATAAATTAGCTGAGTTTTTTTTCCTTGCAGCTTTGTAAGTCAAGTCCATAGTGTTAACAGACAAGACCTCACAGCACGAATACCAAGAGAGGACACTTACGTGTAATCCGATGTCCAAACCTCTTTTAGACACCACCGATCATCGCCTTCACATCAGTCCGAACACTTTGGTTTTGTTTTCATTACAAATGCATGAAGAAATTTCCCTATATATGCATATATATATTATTATTTTTTTTTTTGATTGGTGTTAAATTCTGTTTTGTCAGAATTTGCTACAGTCATATACGAAAGCCCCCGGGGGCCGATAAAGCGGCTGAGTGGAAGGGAAGGTCATCTGACAGCTGTTGTTCCCGTTAACAGGAGAGCTATTAAGCGCAAGGCGTTGGGTCTCAAACACGTCCCGCGCCGTATGAAAGTTCTGTTGCTGTGCAGGATAGCTGGCTCCCAGGTGACCCAGCTCACCGCTTTGGCTGAGGTACCATGGCGCTAGACGGCCTTGCTGCATATGCTGATTCTCCTGACCTGTGCTCGACTGTGCATGCGAAAGCGTGGTGGGACTAGTGGTGCTGGAGTAATCCTGTAAGGTCTCCTCCCCATTTCCCCGATCCCCGGTGTACAGAGTCGTGGCTTGCATATTGCAGTGGTAAGTGGCAGGTTGGCCGCAGGGCGGACTGTAGTGTGCGGGCTGAGGTGAGGGAGAGTAGCTTTGAGAGACCGTGCCTGGTAAGGCTGCACGTGAAGCGGGTAGCTCAGGAGCGTGCTGCGGGGACCCGTGCAGGCCCGTGATGATGCTATCCACACTGAAGCCCTGCTGCACCGTTTGCGCGTGCGGACTTCTGCTGCTCGTGCTTCCTCGGCTGCTGTCCGGGCTCTCGGTTTTCGGTAGGGCGCTGAGGGAAGGAGAGACAGCGTGCGGGGGTGTACAAGCCCCGTTCTCTGTCTTAATATCCCGAAGTTTTATGGGTTGCTGCGATTCTTGTTCACGTGCTTGTCCCGATGCCTCTTTTAGTTGTCTCTCGCGGTCCTCTCTCTCCTTCAGTGCATCCTTCTTCTTAAAACGGCGCCGCCGTCGGAGGAAGCTACCGTTTTCAAACATGTTATAGGAGTCGGGATCAAGAGTCCAGTAACTGCCTTTACCAGGCTTTTTATCATCGCGCGGAACTTTAACAAAACACTCGTTCAGTGACAAGTTATGGCGGATGCTGTTCTGCCAGCCCTGCTTGTTGTCCCGGTAGAACGGAAAGCGCTCCATTATGAATTGATATATTCCGTTCAGTGTGATCCTCTTATCCGCTGAGTTCTGGATGGCCATCGTAATGAGCGCTATGTAACTATATGGGGGCTTCACCATGTCCTTCGGTTGTTGTGCGGCCGTGTAGGGGCCGTACGCACGGGTCATGCTTCCAGGGTATTGTTCGTGAGCTGCGTGAGAGTACATGCTCATAGGAGCTGGAATGCCGGTGTATCCTCCACCGGTGGCGGCTCGGTAGTAGCTCTGTTCCCCGGTGATGTAAGGTACTACACCCAGTGAAGTAGGGTTTGAAGCCGGGTAACGTGCCTGCATCCCCTTCTCTATACGATTCCTCTCCCTGTGATAAAAAGAGAAACTCCTTTTCCAAATATCTCCTCACTCTCCCAAATGCTCAGTGCTGAAGTTCATCCAAATTGGCCCTCTAACGCGTCAGTGCTCAAAATCTCAGTTTTGGTCGCTGTGCAGACCCGATTTCTCTGTATATGTCCGTAAGCAGATCTAATGTGGACTTGTTCTCACAGTCGACTTCTCGGTTAACTGTGACTGGCTGTGTGTATGTATCGTGGCCAGAAGGAGGGATATGAGAAATAGCACTCACTTCTCGGATCCGTCGACTCAGAGAACTTTTTGACCGAGTCACTAGTTCTGCCTTTTTGCTTAACACGCGCTCCTCCCCGACCGCATTCCACATCCAATGGGCGCTCGAATCCGTTTCTGGAGAAGCGTAATGGAGCACACACTGAGTCTGTGCGAGGGAGAAAGCAGCTCAGTGACACACAGATGGTAAGGTGAGGGGAACTTCCAGCCCACTCCCGCTTTGAGACTGTAAGAGACGTGTGACTCAGCAGGGGATCGAGCATCTTTTGGTTCTTTGAAAACACAGCAGACACAGCACCCATCCAGGACTTAGCGTTAGATAGTACGAACAGAGAGAGAGAGAGATTTGTACAGGTGGTGATATACGTTGCCGCCCCCTCTTCCTTCAGAGATGACTAAATTTGTCTGTGCACGAACCATTTAAAGGTCACCAAACACACTTTGCCAAAAAAGAAAAAAAAAACGGAAATGATTTTCTCAATAAGCGAATTCATTCTAGACCTGAACCCATTTTACGCTTGATGCCCACGTGAATGACCATGCACAGTCCGGCACTGGGATTCATCAACCGCAAACTGACTTTTTTCATATTGTATTCAGGAGAAAACTCACAAGTAGTTGGCTTCAAGATTGTGGATTTGAGAGGATTATTTTTCATAGAGTACTATCGCCTAAACTGGAATACAAGTGCACCTCGACTTGGAAAAAGCTTAAAATGTTATACATATTTTGAGTAAAACGAATAATATATTTTCAAAAACGATTTATTTTTTTCCAGATGTATCTAGTGTAATAATACCGTTGCACTAATGTGTATGGATACGTCTTTGGAATTCTGAGGACTGTAAATAAAACTCTCAGCGAATCATTCAGGGACATATAAAAGACCGTAGACGTAATAATTTACATGAAAATGATCGGCATCTGTGGCCGTCAACTTAAACTATGGAATTAAAACAAATATCAGATCATCGAACACGAATTTGCTGTGTGAAATATGCATTATATGTAAATAGAAAATAGTGCCATAACTTTCTGTTATTTCAATGAATCTAAATTGTTGTTAACTATAGGTTGTACAGGCTTGCCAAAGCTTTCAAGCGCATAAGCGCAATTTTTAATCCTTTGCTTTTCGCGGTTGATATTGTAACTGGTATATTTATACAGAGACATATACAAATATTAAATTCACATAACAATTATAAAATAATTGCAAAAAAGCACTTTGGTTTGTCACGAATGTGTATTTAAGATGAAGTTAATTAAATTAAGTTAATTTTCAGAATGGCAAGGGTTTGTGTTCTTATTACTGCATTTTCGGTTATACATTTATGTCCATATATTGATGCCTATAGTTGCTTGACTTACTGCGATACAAATTTGATTGCGTCATTGTTTCTGCTTTTTGCTATCTTTATGAAAACTGCTCAATAACTTGAAGACCCGTTTGAATTTTAGAAGCTACAACCAAAAGCTTTTTCTTTCTTCCCAAGAAACGAACAAGAGGTCTGTGGAGGTGTTGACCTCTGTTGAGGAGTCAATTAAAACCAGGTGGGTTCTGAAAGCTTCAGTCAGTAGGAGCTTGGAAATGCCCGCCCTGCCCATGCATTAAGTGAGAAGAGCTCTCGGGATTGCTCTTTAATTAAGATCATTTGTGTGTGGTTAAGGTAAAGGAATTTGGGGTGGCAAAGTTTGGTGATGTGTAAGACAGGATAAGTTTGTGTTTGTTTGTTTTGGATTAAGATGGGCTCTGTTACTGACGAAAGACGAGACAGTACTTCCAATACAGATTTATAAACTTTCATTAAGAACAAAAATAATTTTCAAAATGTATCATATTCCATATTGATATTACTGTGTTCTAAATTAGTTACGCGCGAAACACTCTGGTCCCGTTATTTATTAACTATGCAATAAAATCCTAGTTCATTTACCTAGGTATTAGTCCAGTTTCGGATTTCTTTTAATAGAACTTAAATAGAAATAACGTCCATGATGCATACTGCTGACCAAATCAGGATCAGTCCGTTGTCGAAATAAACGGCATAATTAAACCGTGTTCAAGAATGAAGTGTGGAACTCGAAATATAGGCAACACAAAAAAAAGCATTCGGTGATTATTCTCATAACTTCTTTTTGCGTGTGTTTTTTCCTCTCGAAATCCTTTATGCGATAAATCAGATAGTATGTTTGCACTTGTCCAAGAATTAGCCTAAAACAGTGGTAGGCCAGTGAGTATAGCATAATGTAACAAGCATCTTTAATTACGGTAGCTTTGTTTATTTTGGGAGGATAGACTAGCTGCTTTTCCTATTCTACAAAATGCACGAGGCAAAGTTGAATAAACGGCAAATAAATTCATAGAAATAACTGCTCGGTACGGTTTATTATTTTTACCCGGCCCTCCACCCCCAAGCTCTCATCTGTGACTCCCACACGATGAAACTATGGGAGCCCACGGGAGAAATTTTTAGGGCGTGAACTAAAGTCGACAGGAAGACCGCACACAACGGGTGAGAGCTGCGCTTGACCCACCACAGCGCGTCAACAGGCAGACCGGCATGGGGAGTTGGCTACTGTGAAGAGAGACAACCTGCTGAGGCCATATATCCACTGGTGTTTTGTGTGCTGAGCGCCATCTTACGACTGTTCTCTTAATGAGATTTCAAATACAGTAAGAAGCTTTTGGAAATACATCAAACCGAGAGAACGGGCTAAGACGTAAGAGATTCCAAATTACATTTTTCATGGTGATACACTTTTTCTTCCAAGATGCCCTGACCCAAACAAGCAAAACAAACAAACGAACGAACAAACAAACAAACAAACAAAAAGGAGCAGCTCTATGGCTGTATGACACATCGTGCACCAGTTCGGAGATTAAGGTAAGAGGCGAACCATAGGGTTTCGCACCACTATAAATCCAGAAACAGGATTTTGATTGAGGATTACGGTTTGGGTTGTGATGCTATTTGCTGTCCATGAGTTACTGATGTTAATCCTGCTTTCTCTCCTGTTACTTGCGTAAGCATTACAGACTGTATTTTTATCTTTATGTAACAATGTTTGTCACATAAATTCATCATCCAACATTGCATGACAACATCGTATAGAAATTTAGCGGTTCTAAACACAATTAATCGGCCTTCTAAGATGTGTAACAAAAATAACAGGACGCCAATGGAAAAAGGCTTCCTCGATAACCACAACAAAAGAACAAGCCAGTTGGCTCACAGAATGTGTATATCCATCTGTAATTCCAAACGGTTTTTCATAGTCACTAAAACTGTTAAAGCAAACAATCAGTTTAATGAAATGATGATGCCGCTTCGGCCGTTCGAACCTCAGCTGCATTCAATTGCTAGAATTTGCGCTGCTGTGAATTTGTGTGAGAGTGTGTGTGTGTGTGTGTGAGTGTGTGTGTGTGAGTGTGTGTGTGCGCGCGCGTGTGCCTGTGTCTGTGTTTCTATGTGTCTATGAGCTATGAGATGTTAGAGCAGTGAGAAGCTCACTTATTTCTTTGGAAAAACTGGCGCAAAAGGAACAGATGAGAGAAAGACAAATCTACATGTAAAATGAACACTGAGATTATAAACATTTTCTCTTGGTCTAGGTCACCGTGAGCGTTAGTTCCCGTTCTGGCACAATTGCTCCTAACTAGAGCAATAGCCTAATCAACTCAGATGTGAATGGATTGAACACGTGAATGGAACAAATTAGCCAAGCCAGTATGTGCCTTCCAAATTTCAAACGCTGTGAGTATAAACACTTTACTAGCTGAACAATACACAAACACCAAAGATCTCAACAAAAAGGGTTTGATGGATCATCAATCTTGGACACATGTATAGTCTTTTCACTACCTCCAAAAGAAGCAGTTTTGTATTGATTTGGGCCCAGAAAGGCATTGAGTTCATTCTTTTCTCCATTTTCTGAGAGTTACCGCCATCTAGTGTCAGCAGTGCAAAAATACAGAAAATGGTGAATTAGTTCACATGCAAACCGCAGTGTGCGTTTATGCACGGTCATTTCACCTCGTTGTCATCATGCATTTTGTTCACTGAGTATTGCCTATAGTTGGACAAGTGTGAAATTACAGATTAATATGACCTGATGTCTTCAAGTTTCAAGTGAAGTGGAGGTTTTGTTATGAGGTTTAAAACTGAGTAACATCCATGTCCTTGGAGTTTGAAATACGGCAAGTTCAAGTTCACTTTATACAGTTATTATAGATAGATTAATAGATACACACACACACACACACACACACAAAAAATATATATATATATGTGTGTGTGTGTGTGTGTGTGTGTGTGTGTGTGTGTGTGTGTGTGTATATATATGTGTGTGTGTGTGTGTGTGTGTGTGTATAGAGAGAGAGAGAGAGAGAGAGAGAGAGAGCGAGAGAGAGAGAGATTTCCATTTACTTTAATACCATACATGCTTTTGAGGCAATATTTTTAGTAAGGAGAGAAGCCCAAAAGCTGAATTTAGGCTGTCTTGGACCTCACAGTTGGACCTGATTTCTTAGCTACTTTTAGCTCTTTCAGATTTACCACTTCGACACAGCACAGACAGTATTAATTCAAGAATGTCAGTATATTTCTTGAGATTTTAGGTGCTTCATAATCAATAATATACACGTTCAACCCATTTTTTCATCCCTCGTCACAGAGAGACTTCACAAAAGAACTAAAGTCAATCTCATTAACATTCATAGAAATAAACGGTATTATGCTTGCAAAGGAAGAGTTCACAAAACAACAACAAATACTTGCTGTATTTCATTGAAAAAGTTTTGTTTTGAAAAATGTGTGGTTCTGGCTGATTGCATTGAATCACTGAAAAAATAAATTCAATTTGTTCATACTCTAAGTACGGGTTCACTGCTCATGCAACTTTGTTTTCTGCACTCCTTTTTCCAGATTTATAAAATGTGCCTTTTCGAGTTTTTGAGTTCACCAGTGTATTTATTTTAATTGTGAATTACATTTTCAAAACATCTCTATCTGTTTTTTATTAAAAGTGGTGAGAAAACAAAATTAAATGTGTAAGAATATAATACTGTTGTATATGAAACTACTATTACTACCTCCTACCATTGTGGAGGTCTGTGACAAGTTTCTTGAAAAACATTAAACAACCATTCTTCTGCGCTTTGATCACGTGATATTGGAAATTTGTAGACTATCGGTTATAGTGACGATAGGATTAGGGTTAAACATTTCGTTGTGCATTTTGCGAACATTATGTTTCAGCCTCCACCGTAAACGCTTGACGTAAGGTCGTTGCGCTTACTTATCGTTAGATGGCGTTGAGAGACCAGAGAATAATAGGGGAACAGCGGCAGAATCCACATGGACAGTGAGCATAATATTAAATTTGGATGTAGATGTAAGATGTCTGCGTTTCCATGCACTTTGTGCTGTTATTATTTTGTGCGCACGAAATTAGACTGCACGTATCATTGTGGATGTGTTTTGGTGCGATATGTGTTGATTTTTGTCCGTAGCAAATCAATGTCTCATGATCATCTCATGTATTATTGCGGAGACTTATGTAATCGAAACATTAAAGAGAAATTAACGATTTATGATGTATGCCTGTATTCTAATTACAACAATAGCTGTCAGAATGCATGAATGAACGGGTGTCAATAGTTTTAAAGAACTCGTAATTACTGTGTTCAAAATCAAAGCGGTAATTGTAAGATACGCTGTATGTGAACTGATGTTTTAGGTTGCCACAGTATTAATCCTATTGCAAAATTATGGGAATTATCTTTCGCTTTCCATATGATCAAAAATAGCTCCATTCAGTTAACATTCATGGAATACGTGGTGCGACAGAAAGCTAATAGGATTGCGAATGAAATTAATCGAAAAAAGGGGGAAAGAGAAGGAAAAAAGAAAAATGTTCGTATTATTAGTACTGTTATTATTATTATTATTGTAGTAGTAGTAGCAGTAGTAGTAGTATATTATTAGTAATATTCTTGTCATTGCCCTAACTTCTACTACAAAACTACGGTATCCTTTGACTTTATGAGGTTTTAAATGTTCGTTCTTGAAATGAATTTTGGCAACACCAAGTAGAAATGATATTCAAAATATTATTTTTATTGGCATATTACATAACAAAACTTAAGTGCTCTGGGAATACATCGTAACATAAGTGCAAATACCAATTGTTGTGAGTAAGGAAAACTAGGCACTGATTATGGATGACTTGAACAATTAGGTTACGCCACAGCGGAAATTTCAGTTCATCTTTGTGAGCATCTTTACTCAGAAGCGATAGGTCTTAGCACATCACATACCAGAATTCTGCATATATCCTTAAGACTTGGATGATTCTGTGTCTAAGCAATTCGGATCTCTCCTGTCTGTTTTTCAGGTCTCACATAAAGGGACACAATATAGTATATGTCAAGTAAATGCTCGCTATGCCTGTTCGGAGTCATGTCACCGGTTAACCTCTCATTGTGATCTTCTGAGGTTCGTTATCTGATCCATGTGCCCATATTTGGACAATTTCCACCACTGACTGTTCACAGTACGCACGGTTTGACGTCCTGACGCATACTCTGATGATGATGGTGATGGTGGTGCTGGTGTTGATAATAGGATCCGCTGGCAGAAGGATGGAACGAAGATATTCTGTTGAAGTTCAGAACAAAGTCTCTCCGGTCGCCCATGGAGGAAGAATGAATATGATACCGCGGTCCTCCTACCGAGGAGAAAACAAAGTTTATTACATTCGACAGGCAAACAAGTGAAGCAGCGTTGAAACAACCATATATTTAAATATTAATATCATTTAGAACCGTCGGTATCACTTCTGGTACAAGATGATTCACACAAAGACAGCTGCTAAACGACATACAGATTTTTAGACTAATCACCGAAGGCAAACAGAAATCTTCAGGTCTTAATGTGTAATGTCGAAATGTTTCCAAATGTTGTAATGGTTTGAATTAGCTTCATTTTCCATTTCTGGCGGATATAAACAATACATCCGTCGCTGGCGAAAAGATGAGTCATGAGTGTTTGTTGAAGCACTTCAAGAAGATTCCATTTCCAAAAAGCACTGCATTCAGTAGGCTACTATAAAGTCCAAAAGTTGTTACCTGAGCTTGTGTGAGTGCTTGGTTGCTTCGAATATATTAAATCAGTACGTTCATATCTTCACAATACCTCTTCAATTATTACATAAGCTCTGACTTCTCTAAAGGCTGTCTAAATGATGAATGACTAGCCTACGTTCTGGGACTGTTTCAGGGCTAATAATGTAGACATAATATACATGAAAAGTACTAAAAGAAGTCGTTAAAAACATATTGTGCTAAAAATTAGGCTATCTTAGACGGATCTTCAGAAGTCAACAGAACAGGAGCGCCTCTGAAAGCGGCGTGGTAAACGACGTGAATTAATTAAGAAATGTATTCACCATAAAAGTTTAACTACTTTAACTGATTTTATAATAAGACATAAACAAAACATGCCAACAGAAAGGCGTATTTGTATGTGACCATCTATGCATTTTAGTATGAGAAAAGAAAAGAAAAGAAAAGGAGAAGAAAAAAGAAAAGAAAAGCTTCAAAGAAAACTTTAAAACTGGCACCTTTAAAACTGGCAAATTGTTTGATTAAATGTCTGTTATACTGGGTTTACTCTATTTTGAAGATGCCGAAATATGCCAACCAAGAAAGCAGAATGGTTCCTTGTCTTCCCTTCAGCTTTGAAAAATATTACATCGAAATTAGTTCAATTTAATTTCTGTGCGACGCACATTATAATAATAATAATAATAATAATAATAATAATAATAATAATAGTGACGATAACGGAACCTAATTAGTTGGAGGTTTTGCTCCCCTGTAATCTCCTGTGTTTACGTAACCTCCGGGACTAAGGTCTACGGACCAAGTAGATCATAAATCAATCTGAGTTCGCAGCTACGCAAATATTACTCACTCGCTTGTAAAATATTGATATAAATTACCAAAAAGTACAACAACAAAAACAACACACAGACAGACAGACAGACAGACAGACAGACAGACAGACAGACAGATAGATAGATAGATAGATAGATAGATAGATAGATAGATAGATAGATAGATAGATAGATAGATAGATAGATAGATAGATAGATAGTGTGGGTACGTGTTCAGAGTGCACTAAATTAACTCCAAAACTTAATCGCTTGTGTTCTTGCTCTGCTCCATTCCGACCAGTTCTTTTCACTTCGGCTTTGGAAGTTCTTACATATTCCCTACTATTTTGCAGATCACTGCACGTATTGATGAATAGGTATGTGTAAATTCATTTACTAAACAGATTTTTAAAAAACAGCATGATCATTGTGTTCACTAAATTAGGATTGGAAAATATATTAATGTGTATTGCTAATGTTCGTTTAAGCCTTCACGTATAGTCAACGGTGCGTATTGTCCCAAATATACCTGAAATGTCAACGTTTTCTCTGGTGCTCTGCTGGAGATAGCTCTGGTCCAGAGAGTAAGGAGTCATGCCGGAGTGCAGAGCTGAAGACACCGGGATACTCGAGCTCAGAGGAGGCTGTTTCAGGTATGAAGAGCCGCTTGACGTAGCCCAGTGCGTGGAGCCGCTATGGTATGGCGAGTGACCGCTGAGTGCGCTCGCCATGGCGGGGGAAGCAGGCACAGGACTGTTGCTGTTCTCTCCAAAATCCACATTCGCGGAGACTTGACAGTTGGCCATATATGCGGAGTCAGAATCGGGGGACATGTTAGGCGCATGGTGGCCTCCACCCAGCACGTCATAACCGCCAGCGCCTGCGGGTCCAGCCATCGCATCCATATTATAGCTGTTGGTGTGGCATGCAAGTGAGGTGGGGGAGGCTTGGAAGTCGAAGCTTTGGGGTAAAAGTGCAGATCCGAAGCCAATGCCGTTCACCATCCGGTACATGGGTTTGAAAGCTTGGCATTTTCTTCGAAATCCTCTAGGCCGGCGCCGAAACGAGCCCTCTTCGAACATAAACTCACTAGTAGGATCTATGGTCCAGTAGTGACCTTTCCCTGGGCGTCCTAGACCTTTAGGTAACTTGATGAAGCATTCATTGAGGGAGAGATTGTGTCGGACAGAGTTTTTCCAGCCTTGGTACGAACCCCTGAAGAATGGGAATCGCGCCTGTAGAAACTGGTAAATTTCGCTGAGAGTGAGACGTTTTGTCGGTGCGCTCTGGATTGCCATCACAATGAGTGCAATGTAGGAATATGGCGGTTTCTCGGGACGTCTCAACCCAGAGTTGGCCTTTTTGCCCTTTATTACGGCACTCTGACTGCCTAGGCCCGTCTGGGAGCTTAGTAGGGCGGGATGTTGCGCTACAGAGGTCGGACTTGAATTCAGAGGAGAGGGCGCCTCCAGCGGCGCCAGTGAACTTTCGGTCGTCATCTCTCCAGCTAAGACGCACGAGCGCAGCGCAGCTGAGAAAAGATGTCGACAGAAAAAAACGGGCAAAAGAAAAACAGTGCGTCAAAAGCAAAAATGACAAATTACGGAACGAGACAGAAAAAAATCACGAATACAGATAAGATACAGTTCTAAACAGGCACCTTCTTCTTGATTCCCGTCATGAGAAAATCCTGATATGTCTTTCCTATGTTTTGTATGTCATTTTCCCCTCAATTTAAACAAGCGTAACCTCAGTCCCTATCCATCCAGCGGTCCTTTTTAATACGAGTAGTGAATGCCGGGGGAGATGTCCAAAAGGCAGGGCCCACTGAGGGAGTGAGTCTGTATCCAGATGTGACAACTCTATCGCGCCTAGTCTATTGTTTCCGTAGTAGGTTTCAGAGGGCTCCGGCGGCTCCGGGTTGTCATATTTGCCGTTCTCATCTATACCGAGAAACCATAGCACGTTTTAATCCCTCTTAGATGAGAAAACAGAGAAAATGAAAGCGCACAGGGAACCCCTGCTCAGCAGAAACAAAACGCGACCACCGATCACCAGTAGATCTCTCTTTCCCCCGAATCTTTCTCCTCCTCCTTTCCCTCCGCCTCCCCATTAGACTCTCACCCTTTTCCTTTTGACGAAATCAAGAAATGAGCGGTGACACAGGACCTGTCGCAATCGCCGGAAAGCTCGTGAGAGCATCCGTTTGGGAGTCTCTTGCGGTCTCTTTCCATATTCTTCGATCGGATTCTGCCTGTATGTAGTAATTGTGAACTGCAGATCGATTTTACTTGGAGACCTGTTAAACATTCAGTTCACACGAAAAAAAAAAACGGTGAATGCTGAGAAATTTATGAGAACACGTCTCCAAACCTCGGTAGGAACTAAAAATCTTGAGTTCACCCTAGGATCTCATGCAGTGAGTTTAGATTTTGGCTGTCGTAAGACGGAATCCGCTTGACGCCTGAAAGGTTCGGCCGGTGCCTGTAATTACAACCATTCATTACAGCACGGTCCTGTCAACGCAATACAGAGCTAAAGTACACGGGTAGAAATGAAAAGAGCGCGAGAGCCCCTGCGACTCCCTCTAAAAACAAACAAAATCTGTCGCCAAGATGGATAAAGGGTGGTCTTGAGCCTGAGAGCGCATGTATATGTGTGCGTGTCTGAGAGAGAGAGAGAGAAAGAGAAAGAGAGAGAGAGCGCTGTGTTTGAATGTAAATGATTTCGACATGAGTGGAAGCAGGTTTTTTCCATAAAGCATGAGGGGGATACCACACACAGCGAGCCAGTGTCAGATTACTGTCTTCGAGCAATAGCGCGTCCCTCGAGTCTCACATTCATTAGGAAAAGAAAAGCCAAATTAGCCGAGCGCTCGTCGATTGCCTATTCCAGCTATAGGAGGTCAGCTCATACATAGCTTTCTCAGACATGGTATTATTCAGTATCAGTACACACCGTTATTTGTATAGGCAAATGTTGTTTAATTCAATCATAGTGTTGCACGACAGGGAATATGCTATTCTAAGCAAGTGACCAAAAATAATAAAGAAAACGAAATCAATAGTAGTTTAATAACAATACTGAAACTACATGCCATTTGATAATGCTACTGCTTTGCGTAGTCATTTTAATGTTGTTAATTTTCGTAGTAGTGTTATTATTGCCGATGGCGATGCTGTTGTTATTTATCTTAATAACTAATGTCACGGTTCATTCCCATCTTTATTTACAAGTGAAGAGACAATGGCTATTTTTGTGAGCCGTTGATCAATTTATGTTGTAAGAAATCAATAACGAGTTTGACGGACTGTTGTGTTATGGGAGTGTGCTGCGTATATTTTTCGGCCACAAATCTCATCTTCTTTCTCGTGCAGATATTTTCAAATGTGTCGGAGAATGATTAGACCTAATAATAACCTTGCAGATGTTACATCCAAAGTGTGTGAAAGTTTGTGTGTCTTTGACATTACCGACCCTTCTCTTTTAAGTGCAAAGATAAAGGCTTCTGGAACAATGCGTATCAACAATCCCCTCTGCGCTAGGTATCGTGAGGATGTGGACAAAATCTTGATCCCGAGTCTTCGAGGCCGATTTGCGCTCAGTTTCCGTTGCTTGCTGTGCGCCCGACCCCTGCGGAGTTCCGGATGCCCGGCGGACCGAGAGGAAGCCACACTCTTCAGTAAAGGGCTTTGAAGCCGTTTAGCCATTGAACCAAACTGAAGCTTTCTTATACGCACAGGCACAGCCACACACACACAAGACTACGTATGGCACTTCCTATTTTGCGCAAGTCCACTTTAGTGTCCACTGCAAACAATAGCATTGGCTTATTCACTGCTTGGACAGTTCAGGACTATCACACCCTTCACAACTGTCCGGCGTTTGCTTTGATCTCGTTTGTTACCATATTTTTAGAGACTTTTTAAAGTTTTAACAGAGGTCACGTTCTGAGCTTTCACTGTAACTGGTCGTCAATACTACTACTACTACTACTACTACTACTACTACTACTACTACTACTAATGACAACAACAATAACAACAACAACAACAAAAACAATAATAATAATAATAATAATTGTAACAAAACAGCTTTCATTTAATCAGAAAGTCTGAAACTTGGGCTAAAACCCTCAGTTTCTAGTTTTGCTTCTTCTTTTCCCCCTTTTAGCCGATTGTTAAGGTTTAGCTATTTGTTGGAGCTCATAATTACCAGAAAAAAATTAAAAGAGACCAGTAAATGCGCAGGCTTCTATCCCGATTTTATCCAGTAAAATGAGTGACAAAGTTTGGGTATTTCCTTGGATGGTACATGGTGCTTGTGGGACGGTACCGTCTTCTTCTTTCACAGTTGCATAAAGAAAAGCTGTGGCCAACCTTTACGTACAATGACAGTGACGCTTCTGAAGTGAATCGGTCATTTCAGCTTTAATTGTTTACATTCTGTGCATGTTTACTACTACCTTGACTTTAGGAACAGGAAAATGTAACATGAGATCTGTGCGAGTTTGAGTCAATATCACACAATCTTTTCGCCTTTTTTTTGGTGCTTGCTGGCACCCCCCGACAGCATGTAGCTTTGCGTTTACGTCCCAAATAATGAATTTTTGACTTGTAAATAAAACAGACAATTCGATTCTGAAACATTTTCACAGTCTTCTCGTGTCAGGTGTGTCATTCCGCGCACTCGCCTGCAGGCCGCAGTATTGTACCTGAACACCAAAAATAGTTCTGCACCTGCAGGTACGAACGCAAGCATTCTCTGAGTAAAGGATTCCCCGAGACAACTGCACACATTTCAGCGTTTGGAGTTAGTCGATGCTAGGTATAAATGTGCTGTGTACCACATGCGATCCTCGCCCATTTGTCTTTTATACAGTTTTCTTTGCTGTTTTCATCTCATTTGCTCCTGTATTTATGTGACCATGTAATTGTCTCAAGAGTGGGAGTAGTTTAAATCCGTTTGCAAAGGACACTCCACGTGGGGGAAAACATGGCAAATTAATTTTGACAAATCAAAACTTTGATCAAACAAAACGTTTCAGTCATCAGTCCATCCCTGTGCCTTTACAACTGATAAACTGAAATTCGAACCCTGTCCATCAGAATCCTCTAAAAATGCCCTCATTCATAGATATCACGCATAATTTTAAAACAAAGAAATTTAACCAGGCCTATACTTTGTTTAAAAAAAGCACGCGAAACCTCGGTTAATTAATCCCCATTATCCAAATACCACATTTTAATTTTCATAGTATTACAAGCTACGTGGGTCATAACTCTTTCCTCTATTATTTCACCAAGGTGACCAAACCATTAACACTTATATGATGAGATAACGTCACTGTTTCAGGACCGTGGACAGTTCAAGCTTTGTTTTGTTTTTTGAGAGACACCAGACGGACCGAAACAACAATTTTAACATGAAGGGCAACAACAAGTCTAAGCAGTTTCAAGGTAGTCGCTGATATATTGCTCTGGACTGTGTGTCACAGCACAGTATGCGTATGAGTCCGTTTGTCTTCCCACATTTTGTAAAGTACCGCAAACGCTTTGATATCATACGCGGCGCATTGGCATCTCGTGTTAAAGAAGCGCAAATAACTGTCTTCCTTAAATAAGCGTACAGCAGTGAACAGCCATTTCGATTTACTGACATGTAATCCCAGTTTTAAAAATATGTATATTAACTTAGTAGTAGTTGCATTAGAATTGAAAAACAAAGAGAATTCGCGGTATAATAGTCTACTGGTTGAGAGGTGTACGTTCAGCTCCTCTCTTAGGCCAGATATATCTTCTTTTTTTAAAAAAATTTAAATAAAAGAAGCCACTTTCCCAAATGTCATCTAACGACAGGAGCATATCAATTTTCAAAGTTTTGAACACTGAAAACTTGCATGTAGCATGAAACCTCCTTTCCCATTTATGAGTGCACACTAACATTTGAATTAACAACTGAAGGCATGCTGGTGATGTATAATAATAAATTAGTCTCTAAAACTCTAAGCACTCTAAAAAAGAATCAAACAGTAGTAGTCGCAGCAATGGTATGCCATTGCTGGTATACCACTTCTATAGAAGTAGTAGTTGTAGTAATAATAATAATAATAATAATAATAATAATCAGAATAATCATATTCATAACCACAGCGGCAGTAGTAGTAGTAGTAATAATAATAATAATAATAATAACAAAGAATTGTGTTAGCAAATGGTGGCATATATGACGGACTCGGATGAAAAGATGTGACATGAATTTCATAACGTAATGTGTGGAACTGCTGTAGTTTACTTTCGTGTTTTTGCCCTACCGTTCTGTCGCGTGAATAGAACACAGAGATTGCCCTTAAAAGGTGAGGCTTATTCATCTGTGTTCTGCTCGACAGGTGCCCGCTGTTTAACCTTGAAATTTTCTTGTCAGTTTTCATTGCCTGACTGCATGGATGATTCCGTGCCAGCTGTTGCTAATAACTGAAGTCTCGCGGGGCTGCGCTTGTGTTTTAAAAAATATTAGCATGATTCGATCTTGGGAGTTGAATAATCTGAAAGTATTTAACGGGACAATAGAAAGCGTTTCATATATTTGAGTTTCATATTACTCATTATTTTGTCATCAAGATGCCGGTGATTTAGTAAGTTATCTGATATCCCGTCTCATATTCACCGTAGATGGTTGTAGACCGATTGTCCTTGAGCACCCTACACACGGGCAGAAAATGTTGTGACTTTGCGTCCTTGTCAGTATTTATAAAATGAGCACATGTTTCGCTACCACTAAATATTTAGGAATAGTCCCCCGTGATATTATTTTTATTACTCCCACTGTTTAGAGATCAGTACACGTGTCATGAGACCTAGCACAGTAAATTCAGAAATGTTTATAATACAAAACAGTGTAACACTAATGCTGCTTATCAGATTATAGAAACATTTAGCAACCTTTTTCTCCTCCTGTGCATATTTGGCATGTGTCGCGTGATAAGTATGATTATAACAATGGCAAATGTAAAATGTCAAAGACTGATCGAAACGCAAAGCAGCAATATGGCTTGGTTTTCCAGTAGTCTTTCTTGTCTTTATTAAACAAAAGACCGTCCAAACAAACCGCCAGTGTTACAGTGCGAAATAATATCAGTCTCTCCGTCACGCGGAGCGCAGCTCCAAATGGGCATAGTCATTACACCACAAACCAGTTTTATCCTACACAAAAGCGTCAGAACCAGTTATAATAGTAACAACAATAACAACAACAACAAACAAAAATATAAACAACAAGTCACATTTATAAACCATAAACTTAAATAATGATAATATTTCCATTGTTTTGGCACGTCCAAACGTTAGTTTGCTGGAGAAATGAGCAAGGAATAAACAAACATGGGATTGCACTACTAACAATTAGTTTGATATATTTATTACCCACATAAACAGACACATCCAACAACACATGCAGCACTGCAATCCTGTATACGACAGTGTATCAGATTCAGGATAACGCACTAAAGTACATTTTTACATCACGTGGATCAGAAAAGTGCACATAACAGTGTGTATGTGTAGCTGTATATTTGTGGGTGTTTGTGTCAGGATAGCAGAGAGTCTATTCCAAAAGGATGATTCCCGCCGGCGTGAGCTTTGGTCCCTCGTGAAGGAATGTGGCAGTGAGGCTGTGGCCGACACCCTGATTTTGGATTGAACAGCGTGAAATTGTCTGATGTGCGCCCAGTACAAGTGACTTCGTCTGGCGTATTACGTCTGTACACCTGCACTGCATGCGACATTCCTGGACTGACCTGAAACGCCGGCTGGGGCGTGTGAGGCAAGGTAGCCGGGGAATAGCCGATAACGTAAGGCGCAAAGTGTGAGCTGGCGGTCCAGAGAAGCCTCGAGCCGGAACGCGGACTGTCAGTGCTGATGTGGCTGTTCGCTTCCTCTCTGCGGGTGAAAGGTTTGCTCAAGATACTGTCGATGGCAAACGAGCTGGAAAACTTGCTTCCGTGGCTCTCTTCGCGCACGGGCTGCCGGATGTTCTCAGCGCCCGCATGTGCTTGGGTCTCTGAGTCTTTGGAGATCTTTTTACAGATGCGTTTCCTCCTACGCCGGAAGACACCGTCGGCGAACGTATACTCACTGTGTGGATTAAGCATCCAATAGTTGTCCTTACCCCATGGACGCGAGGGGTCGCGCAACACCTTTAAAAAACAGTCATTGAGTGACAGGTTGTGCCGAACGGAATTTCGCCAACCGGTGTAACTGCCGCGGAAAAACGGAAACTTTTTCATCAGGTAATCATTGATCTCAGCGAGTGTGAGGCGGCCAGAGGAAGAGTCCCGGATTGCCATGGCGATGAGTGCAATATAGGAGTAAGGTGGTTTGGGTCTGCGCGTGTACGGCTTGGCCTTGCCTTCTGCCCCAGTGGAAGTTGGCCCCGGGCTGTGGGCCGCGCAGTCTCCGTCCGAACCTAGTTCTTCTTCGTTGGAAAGCGGCATATCCACATCACTGCATAGGTCCAGCGATTTCTCCAAGAGACGGCTCGCAGAAAACACTTCCAGCTTCATTTTGATAGTGTGGCCGTCTTTCCTGGTCTTAAAGTTCAGCAATTACTCAATATACCTCTCAAAGGAAGTGTCGCCTGCCTTTGCTTATTAGAGGCAATATGAAATTGTCTGTTCTGAACAGTGCAGATACGACTGGCCTAAGTTGGTAATACGATAAAGGTAGTTAAGTTTTTTAAAAATATTCTTCACTGAGAACTGGACGCGGTGGTAAGCGCCCGTTCAATATAATCACCTCCCGAGCCCAGCCCACGAGGGTGGAGCTTATTTCTCTTACAAACACATTCACGCGATTAGGGAACTGTCTGTTGCACACGCTACCCGCTTCACATACTTTGAAAGAAGTTTGGAAGATACATTTGCCAATCAAAGTACGACTCTCTCTCTCTCTCGCTATATGTGTGTGAGAGAGAGATTTCTAAACATGTCAGTGTCATAGCTATGTGAGATGACATGTCCATAAGAGAGGGAGGAAGAGAAAAATAAGAGATAGAAGGGGAGAGAGAGAGAGAGAGAGAGAGAGAGAGAGAGAGAGACTGTTGATGCTTCATGTGTGATTAACTGTGTTGTCGCAAAAGAACTTTGCATATCACTGCAAGATCCAAATCCTCGCGTGCAGGCAACTCATATAATTTCGTTAAACCCGTGCGCCTTAATGAAATAACTAACTGAAGCTTTTGTTTTACCTATAATGGAATGGTAAGCTAGAAGAAAATATATAACTGGCTATGTCGTGACAATTTGTGCGCTTGGAAGAGTGCCATGTAGACATGTCTTAAAAACTAGGTGCGCAGAGAAGCCTACTTTTCACACACGGGATTGGACACCATGAAACTGTAAGGAGGAAAAAGCGAAATTAAACTGGGAGTGAAATTGACGAACTGGTAGAGAGGAACAGGTAAAAAGGCAAGTCTTTCTGGAGAAGAGCAGTTCCGCTGGCGTTATATAGAGTGTCAGCAATAATGACATTGGATGGGTACGCTTATGCGCAGGCTGTGCTGACTCCATGTCTTTCTTATTTTCTGATACATAAGAGGTGACGACGCAGCAAAAGGTCATAAAGTTACATGAGTTCTTTGTGCGCCCCGGGGCGAGTGATAATCATTAAACTGTCTTCTTCGCCACACCTTCACGCAGCCCACGGGCTGTTTTCTCTTCTCGCGAATCCCAAACATTCTCTCGCGCCTCATTTGTGAGTGTATTTTACCGGGTTCACTGAGCAGGCAAACATGCCAGCACAACACACACTCCCCTCGTGTGTGTGTGTGTGAGAGAGAGAGTGAGAGAGAGAGAGAGTTTAACTGACTGAACCTAAAGAGTGAATTGAGAAGACCATGAATGTAAATACTACTGCGTCGACATTAGCACCTTTGCTTTCTACATTCCATCGATGGAGACCTGAAGTATCATCAGCAGAGTGCATAACTGACGCAGGACGCAGAAGGCAGTGGAGCATCCGCACTGTTATGTTCAGAGGCTTAGGGCTGTCTTTGCCGTGATCTGTCTGAGGATAAACTAACAATGTGCCAGTAATTTCACTGAGCTAAATGTAAACTCTGGTTCGTGTATTGCGACAGGTATTTTAGGAACTAGAGTGGCACTAACTAGAGTGTTAATTCTGTTTGTTCACAGCTTTGACAGAGATAATTGCTATAAACACGATCAAAATAGTTTTTAATCCATATTTACTGCATTAAGTTATTGTTTCAAAATTAATTTGTAACATCTCCTTTAACAATGCAGTTTTCATTCACAGCAATGCATTTTCATTTGATGTTATACATTTTTTATTTTCCTTTGTTTTCAACGTCTTTTTTCTACATCTTTTCTGACTGATATGGGTAGTGAAGGAAGCTCACACAGACTCACTCTTCAGTGAAGTAAATTAACTTTAGTGACACCTCAAAAATATGTTAGCATATGCTAGCAATACCCCAGTCCTCTTTATAACCTCAATAAATAATAATTAAAAAAATGTCTAACCAACTCCTTCCAGACAACATTGTCTCCAGTAGAACAAGGGATCCGGAAGATCTCTCAGTCTGAAGCTAATGGTCAACCAAATAAATCAAGAGCATTTTTCTCACTGTCTCTGATGTAGCTCTTCATGAGTGCAGTGTATGATTAAACAAGGCTGTGCATGTGCGTGTGCATGTGTGTGTGGTCACAGCAGTCAATGTATGAGAAATGGAGAGCGAAACATGTGACACTGTTTGAGTTCTGCTCAATCATGAAAAGGTTGCATTCTTTTCACAGTCTATGAGGTTAGTGAGGCATACCTGTGTGTGTGTGTGTGTGTGTGTGTGTTGAAAAGAGAACATTCCAGCTTGAGTGTGTAAAGGTACCCATTGAACAGATAGTCTTCTCTGTGGTATTTAAAATGGCTGCAGCTGAGAGTCAAGATGCATGTTAGCGCGCTACTGAGCTAACAGCCGAGAAAAATGATATAGCACCAGTCTGTACTATATCATTAGCACGCAGAGTATGTATGAGGTAGCACAGAGAGATTTAAGAAAGCTTTGGTTCAGCTGTTGGTGGGCGTGTAGAGCGTGAGTGTGTGTGTGTGTGTGTGTGTGTGTGTGTGTGAGTGTTTGTGCACATTTACCTTTCATATTTGATTATATCCTTTACTCAAATACACACCTGCCCAGAACCAAGTAGCCATGAGAGAGGGTGCACCTGTTCTAAGCTTTGTTAATTCTCTCTGTCTCTCTTTCTCCCTCTCCCTCCCTCCCTCCCTCCCTCCTTCTCTCTTTCTCTCTCTCTCTCCTCTTTCTCTTTCCAACATAAACACATACTCAAACACATTACAGACAGATTCACACCTACTTTTCTTTGTTTACTGCTTGCTCTCTGTCATTTGGTATTCTTTCACTCACTCTAAAGAATTCCTTAGATTTTCTCCTGCCTCCCATTTGCTGTTTGTTTTCCTTTTCTTTCTGCCTACTATATAATTAAATACAGTAACTATATGCCTGTTTTCATTTGCTTGAGAGCATGTGTTTGAAACAAGTGAAATTTTGTCTAAATAACCATCAGAACCACTGAAGCAAATCAAGTAAGGAGAAATACGTTGTGTGAAACCATATATACTTAAGAATGTTGTAACACTGGCCAAAGTAGAATGTTGATTCGCTGGAAATCAACTTTTCATTGTAGATAGATAGAATCAACAACACAGAGAGGCAGACAGATACATAGTGTTAATGAACCTACACATGAATGTGAATAAATAGATGTGAGTAGATAGTGCTATTTCTGTTAGCCTCAGCTGTGGACTTCAGCTATCAAATCAGCTCACCTTCACAAAGAAGAGAGTAAAAAAAAATATTTTTTTGGTTTACCTGTCCTGTTAAAGCGTGGGAAAAGTGTGACATAAATGACTCTTCAGTGGAAAATGTTATAAGGAATGCAGCTACTTAACAAGTTAGTTACACATCATTTACCTGAGGTTTCTCTTCTCATCTATGCAGAGCATGTCAGTGTAATTCTATATCAATGAGAGAGTTTCCCAAACAGCTACCATGCTTTGCAGAATACATCTTGTTTACTTTTTTCCTCCTTTTCTTTCTTTTGTCCAGAACGAAGACATACGTGGTAATCTAGGTAAGCCTCTTTGTTTAAAGTTGTTCAATAGCATGTTAAAGTTGTCTCAACCGCACACACACTCTACATACTCTTTCTCTCTCTTTCTCATTCCTCAGCCATAAGAATGCATCAAGTCTGAATATTTGTAGCCTACGTACATAGTAGACTATATAGGTCATACTGTGTGTGCCTGTGTTATTCAGATAGAATTGCAGCCATATGTAAACAAGCTCAGTGAATCTTTATTGTCAGTTAAAATACCTGCAATTCCTCAGGTTTGAAAACACAAGAAGGTCCATGTCTGTTCTGTCTCCTTACAGATTCCTCTCTCTCTCCCTCTGTGTGTATGTGTGTGTGTGTGTGTGTGTGTGTGTGTGTGTGTGTACTCTGGGATGCCTCTGTTTCAGTTTTAGAATTTTTACCCGAGGTGGTTTTCACCTGCCAAACCAGTGAGAAGAGAATAAACAAACTCAGGTTGGCAAGCAATCACTTCAGAGAGGTGAAAGAAAGGTGAAGTGTGTACTTATATGTGTACAGAGTCAGAGATGTCTGTTGTAGTCCAATTTTCATAACCAAACATAACAAATACAGCTGAATCATTTAAGTGTAACATACATACTATAGTTGACATAGCTCATAGACTCACAGATACGAGTCACGTGGGGACATGAAGACTTTTCACATCACCTCAATTTGCTCCCCTCAGTTTCAAGATAGACACAAAAGAACACTAGGATTCTTTTACAATGCCAGAGTCATGATTTTAATTTTACTTTAATATTACATTAATGTCACGGTGTAAAGCCACCTGATGTCAAACATTTCATAAGTAAAAACTTCTTTTTCAATAACTTTGCATGAGGCCTACAATATGTAACATGTTAAGTAAGATTTGACTACTCAAAAGGGTAAACAACACAAATGTGCTGTAATGACCTGAAACAGTCTTGAAATAAGTTGCCCATCCTCTCAAGTTTCAAATAGCATTATAAACTAATCAAAAACACTGGTATCACCCAGCGTAGAGCAGAGAACAAGGCCTAAAGCAGAGACTGCGATCTATCTACTGGACAGCGAAGTGTGATTGATACAGCTGGATGTCTTTAGTTTAGCGTAAATGGCTAATCGCGAGATAAAGCAGAGATTTTGGTGGCACGAGTATTTATTCAACGAGGAGAGATCCTAGGCTGATTAAAAATGCAGAGAAGCAGGGAGATGATTAACCTCTCTGTTACTGTTTTCTTCTCGTGTTAGCATCATGCTGGTAGAACAGCGTATGTCTTTTGGTCGGCCGCGTATATACCGTTATCTCCGCTAACCTCACACGCCAAGGAACCCTGCTCGCATGCACAGCCCGGAGACCTTTACAAAAGAACATGGAAAAAACACAGGCGCTATCTGATATGAGTTTCACTCAAAACAGTGTGTTGACAGATAGTGAGCTCCAGTCAGCGAAAGGCATTAAGAAAAAAAAAATGAAGGCCCCCACCCCCAGCCCCCGCCTCGTTGCGCTGCAACGATCTCTGTTTACCTGGCAGGGAAGCCGTTCCACCGTTTTTGTCTAAACTTGAAAGAAGACCCAAAAATCTCTCCTCACGCACGGTGCTTCGCACGAGATGCTCCGCCCTTCTTTGTAGCTTTTGCAGGGCTCCCTCACGCTATTTTTACGCCACAGCCTCGCTTAGGGGGTGCCGGGGTGGGCGGTGGGAGTAGGAAAATGCAGGGGTTTGTTGGTTGGAAAAGCCCTGCAACTCAGAAGATACA
This sequence comes from Chanos chanos, assembly GCF_902362185.1. Taxonomy (NCBI): domain Eukaryota; kingdom Metazoa; phylum Chordata; class Actinopteri; order Gonorynchiformes; family Chanidae; genus Chanos; species Chanos chanos. The sequence goes on along the minus strand of NC_044498.1, from coordinate 21,318,498 downwards.
TAATTACAGCTTTAAATAATGAAAGCCAGTGCGAACGCCTGTGGGGGGGAAAACACCAGTCAAACCAAACTATTTATACTACCAATTCAAAGAATTCATGTCCTCTTAAACGGAGAGATTTCAGTTCTACTTGTGTGTGAACTTGGCCAGCAGGAGAACTTAGCATTTACTTGAAAAACTTTGTAAATCTGCGTGGGGTGAATGGTTTTTTTTTTTTGTTTGTTTGTTTTTTTGTGACATTAATGTCTCTCTGTGATAGGAACGAGTCTTTTGTTCACTCTGCTTGTTGGGCAGGTTGTCAAACGCTATGTTAATTTGGAACTGAACAAATTATTTTAATCTTGTTTAAAGACATAAAAGACATCAGTGAACAACTCCTTTTCAGAGTAAACATAAATATATTTGTCCAGTTTCCAGAAATGAAATAAATAACATGTTCTAAGTTAATGTAAAATTTTACTAAAAAAAATAAATAAATAAAATTAGGCCCCCTTACTTTTGGTCTCTGTCTAATCTGATAACAAACTGCTTAGAGACAGTGTCATCATATGTAGGCACACGTGTATGTGTGTGTGTGTGTGTGTGTGTGTGTGTGTGTGTGCGCGTGTGTGACTTCAGAACGGAGCCCCATTTGCTTCAAATGTGAACAAAACAAAAAGACACATGGGAGAGACTTTAGTCTTTGAAACTCTTACGTATTACACCTCATAAATGTCATAAACAATCAGAAATGATAATAGTTTTAAACTAAAGTATTAAAAGTATTAAGTATTAACAGTATTTTTAGTATTAAATTCCAAGAATTGACAATTCATAGGCTCATCAAGATAAGCAATGTTGTTGTTTTTTTCTGTTACATGTTACACATAAATTACACATAATGTGATGTGCATGTGATATATCTAAGAAAACCAATTATTTATACATAAGAAATCAAAATGTTTCCAAAGTGATTCCATGTTCTGTGTATGCGCTCTGGTTTCTGTGTTTGTTGTAGAGATAATCTGGGTTCCTGGTAGCTGTGATAATGGCGGGACATGCTGACTGCCTGGCAGATGTTATTGTTGGTTATATCGCTTCATATTGATCAGGATTTATTCTTTTATATTTCTCTGTATCATTAAGAAGCGGAAGTAGGATGAGAAAAGACGGATCTTCTGGTTGAGCAGGCAAGTATATGGTATCAGTGCGTCTGCTTAGGGTAATTCACCATCGATTCCCCATGTGAACACACACCCACGCACACACGCACACGCACACACACGCACGCACATGCACATGCACATGCACACATGCATGCGTACAGGCGCGCACTGCCACACACACAGACACACACACAGACACACACTGTAGGGCCTGGTTGTGTAACAAGGAGTGTTTTATGTGGTTAAGTAGTTAATTAAATTAGCAGTTCAGCTGAAGGTGAAACCAAGTATGTACAGAATCAAATGAAGGTGACAAAGTTGATTCTTTTTTTTTTTCTATCTTTAGCCTTAATTACCTGTGAGAAAACCATGATTATAGCTCAGTGTATCTGCTTTCATGTTGTGATGTGTGTTCCAACCGCAGCTATTTTACTTTCTCCTAAAGTATATTGTGGAAAACAACATAGTAACTATTTATGTAGCTACACCTGTCACAACACCTCTCTCTGTTGAAACAGAAAAACACTCATAACCCCCATGACACACACACACACACACACACACACATACACACACACACACACACACACACACACACACACATACACACACAGACGTTATTCCAAACAACAGGTCTTGAACCCAGCCTTGCGTGTGATATTCAACCACACACATGATTAATTTTCACAAAGTCGTTAAAGAAAAAGAGTGAGACAACTGCGTGAAAAGCACGAGCAAGACTCAACCTGTCTCAACAGCACATGGCAGGTTTCCCGATCAGGGCATGTTCGTGCAGACACAATGAAACATCCCTACGATGATAAACTCATACATTTACACAAATATACATGTAAGTGCATACATGACACAGCCTCTTCTGTAACATCGAGTGGCCTGTGTATGGTCAGCTCGCTGGTGTGTTTGTGTGTATGTGTGTGTGTGTGTGTGTGTGTGTTTTGTTTAAACTGTCAATCAAATCATTATACATGGCATCATGTTTTGCTTTAAATTGAATAGTCTTGCTGTTAGAATCTTTCGAAGCGGCACTTCGCTGCACTTCAGCCAAAGAAAACAAAATGAAATACACTCTTAGGGCAGCGGCAGCCCTGGCGTGTGCAACCATAAACAAAACTCCCAGGTGGTCTGACGGAGAGAGAGAAAGAGAGAGAGAGAGATGTACATGTACAGCTAGAAGGAGAAGTCCATGAATCAGCTATGAAGAATTTAATTACCCACATACGAAGTGAATTTTCTCGAAAGATTACGTAATGTATTCTATATTGTTGCTTAAACTGCATGCATAGTCAAAAAATGAATATATAAATGACAGTTTATGTAAACACTCCAGCATACATAAATTACAACATATATCCATGTAATGCGTGTGTTTCAAAGAGTTTTCAGGAATTTTCTTTTAAGAGTATGTATACACAATTCTCAAGAAAAAAAAAAACAGCATTTACACAGTATTTACACAGGCCCATATTTAGTCTGTGTGTATGTGTGTAGTGTGTGAATGTCAGCGAGAGAGAGAGAGAGAGAGAGAGAGAGAGAGAGAGAGAGGAGTATCTCGTGATTAAAAGTGAGTGCTTGAATGTCTGTGTTTGTGAGGTGATTTATATGCCCAGTGACCCGTGTCTGGAAGGACAGGAGTTTAGAAATGTTCGGTGCTTAATACAAACACATACAGAGAGCTTGTAGATCAAACAGCAGGCTAGGAGTTGATCTAAGCACTTATTAAGAATACATGACTCAATGTGTCCTGTCTCTGTATTAACCAGCCCAGGCTGTGCACCCCATTGACACAGCAGTTACCTCTTTACATACTTGCAGGCCCTTTTATCCTGTGACAGGAGGTCATTTTAGTATCATCTTATCTTTTTATTTTCACTCAGATAATAACTCCACATTCGTATTCGCATTCCACATTTCTCTCCTTACTCAGGTCTGGATTCAGCATGGATTGTAAAAGTGGATGAAAAACTGGTACTGGAGTATTGCTAAAGCTAAAGCTGTCAAGACACCTGAAGCCTGGTTCGAATTTCAGATGGTCTACAGCAGACACAGCAGTGCCAGCAGAGGCAAGAGGTGGCATTCAGTGGATTAGTCACTGATTCCATAAATAAGAGAACCTAACATCACTCCACTACTGATGGCAGTCAAGGAGCTGTCTATTCTAAACTGTCTATTCTAAGCCTGAGATTGAGTCTGAAATATAAAACACAGTCACATTAGAGGAAATTAAAATGTGTTGTGTTATCTCATAATAATTTATGGTGTTGTGATTGGGTAGAGAGGCATTTTGTATTATAATCCTTGCTGTGTTTGTGTATGTGAAAGTGCAGAACAGTGGCAGCCAATCAGATTGCAGAGCCAAGATGGCATTTGTATACATTGCTCTGATATCTAAATCTCAGTGCAAGGAGATAGATGTGATAAGTATTGAAAGAATTCAAAGAGAAATGTTCAAGTAACTGTAAGAAAGGTGATTCGTTATTACACCACTGTATCGTTCAGATCTCCTCTGCAGATATGACTACTGACGCACAATCCTTACCCAATCAGATTCAACCAGCCTTTCCCCCACCTAGCGTTCTTTCTCTCCTTATCTCTCTCTCTCTCTCTCTCTCTCTCTCTCTCTCTCTCTCTCCCTCTTTCTTATCTTCCAAGTTTGTGTGTATTATTGTTACAGTTTTTCTGGTACAACATTCCTGCAGGTATCAGCTGATGCAGGTGCACAGGTGTGAACCAGACTTCTTTTCGGACACTGGCACTCCTGCAGAACTGTGTTCCTCCCCTAATCTAACACACCTTATTCTACCATTCATCAGCAGCAGGTACCAGGTTCATCAGTACCCTGATAAGCTAAAGGAGATGTAGGTGTGTTTGGGGAGAGCTGGCACTCTGTTGGAAGAGGGCAGTCTTTTTCTGAACAGATCAAAGCCCAGTTAAGAACATAATGCAGGAAAGACTCTGCATAATGTGACTCTGTTTCCACATTCTATGCCCAAAATGAAAAAGAAAATTAAAAAAAATCAGTAAAAAAAAGACAAAGGCAGAAAATGAGACAACACAAAGAAGATCGGTAGAAGAACCTGACTGAAGCACCCCCCCCCCCCCCCCCCCCAAAAAAGTAATATCCGGCTTTTAAAAACAAATCTTCAAAACCTCTTTTAAAAAATGCAAATCACTTAAATGAATCAGTTTTCTTCAAACACCTGTTATGATTAGGCATGTTGAGAAGAGAACATAAAACAGGGAAGAAGTAGTGAGTGTTGCACATGAGAGGCTTCTGTCAGGTTTAGGTTCAGTGTAGTTTGGATGGGCCAAGATTGCATTTTTTGTAGGGTTCAGGGTTACCTTAGTTGGAGGTTGGGTTTTTGGGGTTGGGTTTTTACTTGGTTTAGGCTCAGTTTAGTGCAGAGGGGTATAGATTAAATTTCTGTTGGATTTAGGTTTAGCTAGGTGTGCGACAAACTCTTTGATTTATGGCTTAAGACAGTTAAGTTGTTCTCTTCACTTCTGATAAGCAATCAATTTTAGATTATTTAGGAAGGCTGATAACAGTAAACATGCACACACAATATGATATAAAATAAAAGTTATGGATTGTTCCCTGGGCCCTAAGCCAAAAAGGCAATTAGAATGACAAAGCAGTTTGCACCCCAAGAGGTACCAGAGCAGGGCTGAAAACACACACACACACACACACACACACACACACACACACACAGGTGTGTGAACTATCAAAAGTAAATCTACCAGGTATACCAGGTATGCCCAAAATTTCCACCCAAAAATAATATTCAAATAATAAGTGATTTAAAAAGAAATTCACTTCTGCTTTATTTCACTTCACTTTCACCTGTTGGCAGAGCCAGTTGGCAGAAAAGAGCTCATTGGATTCTGATTGTGCCAGTTTTTGGTGGTAACTTCTTTAAGCTCTGCCACAGTTTGGAATGCTCAGTTACCCGTGATTGCTCTGAAGACACTCCCCTGCACTGATCAATCACCTTAGTCTGGGTCAGTGAGCCTAGCACACTGACTTTCCATGATTTGAGCTGCTGAGAGCAGCAATATGACAAAACTGACATAAAGGAAAGTCAATCGTGATGGAGACATATGGATCCTGTCATTATATAGAGCCATCAAACATCACACATACACACACACACACACACCTCAGTCAGTAAAGAGAAAGAGAAAGAGAAAGTTCAGCCTGGTCACTGTGGATATAGTACAAGATAAATAGATAGAGAGAGAGAGAGACAGATGTGTTAAAAGTGAAAGAGCAAAAGAATTCACATTGAGATTTTCTATCTTGAACAAAATATGAAATTAACTCTCAACTTAAATGACCTTTCTTGAATAGGTTATGTGTGGAACTGAGAGAAGACTACAGTGACCTCCAGAATTATTGGCACCCTTATTTAATATGAGTGAAAAGGACTTATGAAAATTCCCCTTACTGTTTATTGAGTGTTGTTTTTACTCAGCAAATACAGAAAATATATAAATTCCATATGAGCCCATTACCACAAGACAAAAGTCACAGGTGATCACAAAATAAATTTCATTCCAAAAAACATGTGTAATTTTAATTATTAGCACCCCCCCCCCCCCAATTTAGTATTTTGTGCAACCCCTTTTTGCTGACAGAACAGCGCTGAGTTATCTCTTGTAATGTTTTATAAGGCGTGAGAACACAGAAGGAGGGATTTTCGATCATTCCTCAATGCAGAATCTCTCCAGATCTTGCAGAGTCCTGGGTCTTCTCTTGTGCACTATCTTCTTGAGCTCAACCCACAGGTTTTCAATCGGATTTAGGTCAGGGGACTGGGATGGCCATGGCAAAAGCTTGATTTTGTGTTCATTTAACCACTTTTGAGTGAATTTTGATGTACACTTTGGATCATTGTCCTGCTGGAAGATCCAACCACAACTAAGTTTTAGCTTCTTGGCAGAGGCAGTCAGATGTTGATTTAAAATCACCTGATACTTCCTGGAATCCATAATGCCATGTATGTGAACAATACTGCCAGGGCTTTTGGAGGAGAAATAGCCCCACGGCATCACAGATCCTTTGCCATATTAGGTGCTTTTCTCTGTAGCCATCTTTATTTTTACGCCCAACCCACCTTGAGCGTTTGGAGTGAAAGAGCTCAATTTTTGTTTCATCTGACTACAGCACCTAGTCCCAGTTAAAGTTCCAGTGGCATCTGGCAAACTCCAAATGCTTTTGCTTGTGGCGAAAAGATAGGAAAAGCTTCTTTCTGGCAAACGCAACCAAACTCTATAATTCTGAAACTGTGGTCTTTGGAGATTCTTTTACTTCTCTGACCATCCTCCTCACTGTGGCCGCTGACAGAATAGCCTTGTGTCCTCTTCCAGGCTGGTTCATGATGGTTTTCAATCTCTTAAACTTCCTAATGATTGCCCTAGCTGTTGATATGGGCATTTTAAGTCAAGCAGCTATTTTCTTGTATCCATTCCCTGATTTGTGCAAGTCAGCACACTTTTGCCTTATTGCAATGCAATGCTCTTGAATCTTTCCTGTGGTGATGCATGACTAAGGGATTTGGGCCTTGTGTCACCTCATTTTTATACCCCAGTGAAACAGGAAATCATTGATGACTGCTTAAAATTCCCTAAACACATAGTCCAACTTAAAATTACTTAAATATGCGTGGGATCATACTTTGTTTACATTTCCTTACTTCAAATTTCTTTGAATGCCAATAATTGTGACATATGTGATTCTTGTTTTAAAAATGTATTTTTCACTAATGGTTGTTTTATTCTCAGACTAAACTTACCTCAAATAAAGGTAAGATTTTTTTGCTATTTTCAATATGATATTAAGATAATAACTGCTAAAGTGAATTTTTTATTTGCCTTTTCAATCATTTTTAGCAGGGGTGCCCATAATTCTGGAGGGCACTGTATTTCAGTAATTTTATTTTCACTGTGCTACCCACTCCAATGTCATTGCCTCTCTACTGTCATAGCCACTTCACTGTCATAGCCACCGACAGACTAGAATTCTGAAGTTTCTGAAGATTCCTCACATTCCTCACCAGATATGTGTATTTGGGTGTATGCTTTTTACCTTTATTACATTGTCTTAAAAACAGTTTGCAGACTCTGACTCAGTTTTAACCTCTGACCTTTGAACTTATTGGTTTGTTTAACCTCTTCATACCTGTGTCCCCCCTGGGCATGTCCATTGATCATTTAGTGTGCGTATTTGCGTCTGTGTGAGTGTGTGCGTGTGTGTGTGGATGTGTGTCAGCATGTGTGAGGGAGTGTGTCTGTTGTACTGTCATCTCTGTGTCTCCTTTTATCTTAGTCTATTGCATGTAATATTGGATGAGCTAATGATGATGTGCTCTATATTGCATAAACAACAGGTAGTAACAGTACAGTCAAAGGCTGCCTGACTTCTGAGTGCCAAGGTTATGAGTGCCACTGTGCTGTTGACCTTTGAGGCATGATAACATGCAGACTTGGTCAGCCTATGACAAGGTGAAAGGTCAAAGATCAAGCGTGATCAGCTGGTTAAGGGGCGTAGATACCAGAGGGGACAGAATCCCATCTTGTTTGTCTGGAAGAGTGATGTGTCTGTGTGTTCCTGATATTTATTCCAAATGCTGCACATTTTTCTTTTCTTTTTCTTGCCAAGAATGTTGATGTTGTTTAATCTTCAATTTATTTCTTTTTAGAGGTTGTTTGTTGTTTAGTTTAGTAGATGGTCTAATAGCTTTTTTTCTGTAACTCCAGGAAGAGAAGGAATGAAAAGGTTATCAACAGTGGTTTAAACAGACAAACAGCTATCAGGGTTGGAGCTTAACTTCGAATAGTCACCCTCACACACACACACACACGGATCCCTGCTGCTCTAGGATCAAATGCGGTTACAGACTCAAGTACTTATACACAGAAAGCTTTGACTGCAGTACAAATTGAAGTGCTTTGAACCTTTGCAATGTTTTTATGCACATGCTCGTACACTGACGTTCACACACACACACACACACACACACTTGCGTAGAGTTTTGTTCCAGAGAAACGACACCACTCTGTATAGCAGATTATGTTTTTTTGAAAGGACATGTTTCTGTCTCTGTGTGTTTTTAAGTAAACTAATCTTTGGGCAAATACGTGACTGTGTCTGAAGTCTTAATGTATTTGAAGAGTGGGGAGTGAACAAAACGCACACATATGGTAAGTTTGGGGATCAAAGCGTTGCGACACAATGTCCCAGATTTACTGGGGCCTGAGCCATCAGCGCTTTTCTCCAGAAACCCATTGTCTCTCTCTTTTTCTCCCAAAAGTTCTTTGAATTCCTCGGTGGTGTAAACCTCTCTTTGTTATCCCTGGGTTAACAGACAAAATGTGCACTTAACCATCACCCCTCCTCTCTCTTTTGCTCTCTCTTCCTTTCTTGCTCTCTCTCTCTCTCTTAGCCCTCCATTGAACAAGACTTACACTAGGAAAAACGCACAGACATCAAACAGTCCAACAGGACGTATCAGTGTTCTTCTCTTCTTGCTCTGATCCAGACAGCCTGAACAATCCTCCTGCAAACATCTCTTTTTTTTCCCTCGCTCCTTTTCTCTTCCACTCGTTCTTTTCTCTCATTTTTTTGAAGTGGTTGTTGAACTCTGTAGTTGTTTGTGTTTGGGCGTGGTCCAGGTGTGTTTGAATGACACATAGTTCATCAGCATACAGACATAGGCATGAACGAACTAAAAATCTGTTCCAAAAAGCATGTGTCGAAATAACGAAAATGAAATATGAAAAAATGAACAAAATGCAAATATGCCATGACATAATGTTTTCACTTTGTTGTTTTGTTGCCATGGCGGTTGCCTGTTTATTTGTAAATACAACTCTTAACTGGGCCATGTTTCTTAAGGAGTTTGTCTTTGTGTCATTCATTCGATCGTTCATTGTTCTTTAGCCTTTATCTGTAACAGCTATTAAACCACGTCCGATAACACTATTAACACATACACACCCTCCATCCATCTCTTAGAATAACACCATTCCAAGGCCCTGTCACCGTGGGCAGAAGTACAGAGAGAAGGAGCATGTTTGGTCAATTGAACACCTGTGTAAAGCAGTTGCTCTCTTAGCAGGTTCACAATCAAATAAGCCTAATACCAACATCTATAAATCAATCAAGTTGCATTAACACAGTTTCCCTTTCTCTACACTACATGGGTACCAGCCCATGGGCGCAATGCTTCTGTTCCCACTCTCCAGGTTTGGATGCTCAAGTCCCATTCCCCTGGGTGGGAACCCAGCTGATGTAAGGCCTAACCTCACATCCAAAGAATGTGAAACCGGTCCGCAGTGATGGCAAAGTAGCTTGCTCTGTTTTTACTTTGAATGTGAAAAAAATAAATAATTATAACTAAAATGATTTCCCGCAAAAATGCACACCTACATGACTCTTTCATTTCATTATGCACCCTGGCAAAGAACAGTGCATTCAGTTTAGTTGAAATGGAGAGATCTGTGTTAACTAATGCTATGCCTTCTTCAAATCAAACATTCACCATCTATGCTTTGAGATGTAGAGATTTTTTATGTAGAGGTTGCCACACAGAGTAAATATACAGGCTTATGAAAAATCATCAGTGGGTCCATCCCCCATCTCAGTGACAGCAAAATATTTACACACTATTATTTATACTTTATACTCTAATACGGATGAGAGCAATAGTTTTCATGGTAGGACATGATAGGATATCTGTGAAATGTACAGGCATGCAGCTTATCTAATTCTCACTGCTTTATTGGCTGACTTTGGAAGTAGCCCATACAGCTAACAGTGAAGATGAATACTTTATATATCCTGTTTCACCAGAATGATACTCATGACTTCAGTGAGCTCTTTTCAGATTACTCTGAAAGCAGGTTATTCAAAACTCCACAGATGCATGAAGTGAATAATGCTGATTAATATCTCTATCAGTTCATTCTCATTCCATCTCTGAACGTTTCAGACCTTTACCGCAAATACAAACCCAAGTCTCATCAAAATCCTAATGCCTAAACCTTAATCCTATCGTCTAATATCAATATAAACCCCAATGCTAATTTTGTTCTCTTAATCCTGAATTAAATTCCATATTTAACTTTAAACACTGGCACCTGACAATGGTTGTTTGGTTTGAGCCAACCCAGGGATGACTTTCCAGTCTTCTTATCTTTAGTTCTCATCACAGTTCAGTGGGTTGACTGGGCGATTGTAGGTGTGGTTCTGGCCAACATCAGGTTGCCGGTTGAGTCTGGTCTCAGGAACAGTCCTCTTTCCTGGGGCCAGATTCCCCCAGTGGAGCACGAGGAACCAGATTTCCAGATTCCCAGAATCAAGCTTGACCTACCCATGTAGAGTGCTCACCCTAGGGCAAAATTCCTCTCTGGAGCCCTAGACCTTCACAAGCCAATGAACTAACCCAGGTAAAAGTATTCACTCCTGGGGGTCCTGGATCCAGACATCCATACACACCTTGGAGGAGCGCTTTTGTTCTTCTTCTATTCCCACACTTTTTTTGTCTATTAACTCTTAGAAGAGCAAAGTCTTGCTTTCACATCTAATTCAGGACTCCAAATCTTCAGAATGCCGCTGCACGCCTGGTCTTCAACCTCCCTAAGCACTCTCATGTCACTCCACTCCTTACTGCGCTCCACTGGCTTCCGGTAGCTGCCCGCATCCAATTCAAGACACTGGTACTGGCCTACCAGGCAACAAGAGGCTCCGCCCCATCATACCTTCAGTCCCTAATAACTCCATATACCACTACTAGAACCCTCCACTCTACGACCTCTGGTCAGCTGACGGTCCCCTCACTTCGGGAACCCGGCAGCCGCTCCTCCCGACCACGCCTCTTCTCTGCCATTGCCCCGAGGTGGTGGAACGACCTCCCTCATACAGTTAGGACTGCGGAATCCCTCACCATCTTCCGCAAGAGACTGAAAACCCATCTCTTCAGAACCCACCTTTCCCCCTAAGCCTAACCCCCTCCCCTTCCTAAAAAAAAACCAAAAAAAAAACCTTGTCTTGTATCTATGTTTGTATAAGAATTCCAGGGTGCAATATGAAGGAGTAAATCGACGCCCAGTCTTTTTAGCGATGTATGCTTATGAGGTATTAGGAATCTGACTGATGCACTGACTGTAAGTCGCTTTGGCTAAAAGCGTCTGCTAAATGCTAAATTGTAAATTGTAAATTGTAATCTTAGGATGTTAGAGGCAGTCAGAGACTACAGAGGCAGGAGTCATGAATTCCAGCCAACAGACCGTCATGGATGAACTCTACAGTCTATGGATGACAATAGTGTGCAGAGAACTATGGTGATGTGGGCCATTCAGGATAGGACATGGGCTCTGCTCAGTTCTGCAGCCAAAAAAAAAAAGAAAAAGAAAGAAGTAGAAGAAGCAACACCCAACATGGGGCTAAAACCTACAACCCTAAGACTAAGAGTCTCCTGTACTGATGACTGAATTAACCAGACCCTTGTTATGCAAAAAGGGGACACATTCACCGAGGTGATCCATCTATGCCCTATGCCGCGTAACCAGACTCTACATATCTGAGAAATATATAAAGCCTGTCAGAGCAGTTTGAATCGTTTTTGTGCAAATTAGGAGACTGGCCCTTTAAATGTTTTTCCTCTTACCCATATCGCTGTTTGTGTAAATGTTCTGGCAGCACTTGAGTCCACTGGTTGTAAACAAGGCCTTTATCACCTATTTACAAAGCGATCGCTGGATCTCTTTATTTTCTTTTGTGTTCTTTTAATGGGATTAGAGGGATAAATTAAATAGCGAAAGTTTTCAATCGCTCACCCTCCTCCCCTCCTCATCCTGTCCTCATCTTTTTAGTTCTAAAAGCCAACACAAAGAAAATCAGATTTGTTTTCTTTTTTTGAAGAGGGGGGGATTGTTTTTCATCTTAATTGAATACTTTATCCTTCAAGATGTTCTTGCATGTTATAAGAGTACTGAGAATGTTTTGCGCATTATGTTTTTAGTCTTTAGTAATGTGTCAATATGTACTGTGTTGTCCCCCCCCCCCTCCCCCCTCTCTCTCTCATAATAAAAGAGATGAAGGCTGAAAGAAAGAGTGACAGATGTTTAGGTATATCTCAGAAGGGATCATCTCTTCTTTTTTTACTCCTCTAATGTGACACTCAACCCATTGTGTGTGTGGCAGACTCAGGGGCCTTGCACGTTTTCCTGAAAAGGAGAATTAAGTCTATTTGTGTATATATTCTCATCTTACTTTCCTTCTTCCATTCACTCGACAATTCAGCGTTCAGACAATCCAACAATTCAGCATTCAACAATTCAGTCATTCTCAGATATTTTTGACATTTAACCCCTAATTTTTTTTGGTCTGTTATATAATAGGTGTATTTTCTGATACTGCTATTTTGCATTTCATTGAAAGTGAGACTTTTTCTTCTCTTTTTGCACCTGACAGATAATTCAGTAAGGCCTGTGTGTTTGGCTCTAATGCAATAACCTGTTTTTGATGCATCATCCGCATGTGAAATATGACTGTTGTCTGCGTGCATTATGGTCTTGCACAAAATAACAGTCTTGTCTTTGGTGTTACATGAAAATGCCTCCCTCCTGACACACAAGCTTGCCTAAAGAACACCTCTTTCTCTGTAGAAGATTAAGAATGGTCTCAGTGACTCATGTTTGAGGGGAGTGAGGAGTCTATGGTTTTTAGACTACGATGCTTTACATACACACTGTGTGTGTGTGTGTGTGTGTGTGTGTGTCCTATATCAAGTGAGTTAGAACGTCTGTCACAAATCGCCTGCTGTAATGACTACATAGATGGGCCATGTGGAAAGCCAACGTAACCAGTTACGCAGCTCTAACCAGCAGGAGTGGTTAGATGATTCATTCACAGGCACACACTACACAGTTAAATAATGTTCAACATAATGTTCTCAGCCGGAACACTCATATTACCAAATACCACTCACACAAAAACATCTTCCATCTCAAGGTTACTGGTTGAAAACATAAACATATTTTTTTCTCAAATCAAGTCAACCTGTTAGATTTTGTCTCTCATGACCATGAGAAACAAAATCTGATAAAACTCGCTGATTAAACTGCTTTTAAACCTAAACTCTCAACTAAAATGGATATTTTCTTCATCGATAATTTATGACAGTTCTTTTCTTAGAATTAATCTTATAATTCTAATTATTTTTAATGCTGCCAGAGAAGAAATTCAGCACTGGCCACCATAATCATTTTACAAACTCAAGAGCAATTTTTAAATGACCACATGACACATATGCTGCTCATTGATTTTATTACAATAAATAAAGATATATTTTTATTTTCATATGAACTTCCATAGTTGACATTACTCAGAAACATATTTCAGGAAAGTCTTCGACACAAATTAAAACATCAGACACAAAAACACAAAAACTCACAAGAGAGTGGATTACAAACCTGTTTTCCCTAGTGGTCATTAGCGGTGTTATCAGTCTTTCAGCCAATAGTGGTTTAGTATCCTGTGATAACCAACAAATGAAGACACAAAATAAAATCCGTCCTGCTTACTCAACAGCCTAGTGTTTGAACTGTACAAATCGGGGGAAAGATAAACACACACACACACACACAGTACAATCTAAAAGTTATGTACACATACAGATAAGAGTGACGAGAGAGATAAGCATTCAGGAGTATTGATTTTGATTTATGTTTTGATTTATGTATTCATTACAGGAGAAAGGGTTGATAAAATGGTTGAATTAAAAAAAAAGTCTATTAAAATCCAGCCTCAGAACCTCATCTCTCTGAAACATACACGAGATGGTGAAAACTTCATCACACAGCTGATTTTACGAACTGTTTACGAACACAGTTTTACAAGCACTGTAATTGTGCTCATATAAAGGTTCTTTAGGCGCATTGTCTCTGTTGTAATTGTAATGCTAAGTTTTAACCAGAGAAGTTCATTCACCCCTGATGACGTTAGATGACTGAAAGGTTAATTTGATTAGATGATTAATTAGATTGCCTATAGCTTGATTTTTGTACAATCATTAACCTGCTTCGAAAGCTACCCAATGTCTGAGCATGATCCAGCCCAACAATCTGTGGCCTGATTCTCCTCCCAATAAAACTCAAGTTCACCTGGAGTGAGGTTTATTTTTTCCTTATCTCCAGCTTCATCCGTTTTACGTCACTACTGCTCTTAAGTGTCATGCAATCCATGAAAGGAATTCAAACAGTTTCACACTCAGTTACAGAGACTACCTTTAGTATAATTTTAGTTAAATTCCTGGTCATGTTGTGTTAATAAGATTTAGGCTTAAAAAGTTGACAAGTTCATTTTGAAAGTTTGGTATGTGGTACAGTTGGTATGTGTTATGTAATGTCTACAGATGGCTTTTATCACTGATTGCCATAATTAAAGCAATTTCTTTTTTTACCTTCTTTGGTTAGTATGTCTGACTCTGGGACAATAATTATATAAAAGTACAGTAAATAAATACAACATAAATGCAAATTACTTGGTAACCTTGTGGTAACAGCCAAGTTAATAACAGTTACCAGAGGTTATTTTTCTTTGGTCTTAGCTTGCATGGATCAATTTCTCATTTTGACCATGAAAAAGAAGACCGTAGTTTTGAGGATTACTCTTAAAAAGCATAATTAACAATCTGGCAAAAGCAATATGTTTTTGTCAGCCCTTAAGCTGAGAATGAACTGGCTTATTACTCTGTTAAGAGGTAAGGTGAGTGTATTGGGAAATTATAACTCATGTCCAGACCCACAGCTCTCTTATCACTGATTTACAGATTGGTGTGGCACTGATATTGCTGCCAAACACTGCACTGCGCTGACCTGATGGTGTGCTAGAATGTTCTGGCTGTTAGCCACTTCGCCAGTGTACCAAACCCTGTCTGACACTGAACTCTGCACTGTCTTTCTCTCTCTTCCATCAGCCCGTTCTCACTGCAGTCTACACAAACCATCCAGTGAATAACCTGGTGTATGTGTGTGTGTGTGTGTGTGTGTGTGTGCACGCAAGCTGTGAGTGTGTGTCGCATGTGTGTGTGTTTGCAGATGTTAAAAGCATAGAGAATAGAAAATAGCATTCATTTGTGCTCTCCTTTTCTCCTTTCACAATAAATGTGGTTTTGGAATCTGTCATTTTGTAAGGCAATAACTCCCTCTATAATCCTAAACATACACGCAGTCATTGAGAAAGCCCTCCCTCCGGGTGTCTCTGGCACAGACACTTAAAAAGACAAAAACATAGGCCTACTATAAAAAGCACATACACACTCAGGATGTAACACAGCACTAATGCAGTGTCTCCGGCTTTTTTTATGTCTGCATTAAGACTGTGCCTTTGGTAGGAACACAGCAGCCAATACTGGCAGTAAATCAGTACAAATGAATAACAGTATGTCACTTCAACTTCACACTACCACCCAGTTGACATCTGCTGAGGTAAAATCCCTAAACATCCCCAAATAGTCCTCTCCTTCTTTCTTTTGCTGTCTCTCTCTCTCTCTCTCTCTCTCTCTCTCTCTCTCTCTCTCACACACACACACACACACAAGCACACACATGCAGGGCTCATATCGAGGGTCATGGAAATCAGTGGAGAGACTCCTCAGAGGTCTTAACTATTTACACAGCTGCGTAAAAACAAGAGAGAGGCAGTCAAAAAAAAAAAAGAGCCAGAGCGAAAGAGTATGTACAGTTACATGGTTTTGGATGTCGAATCATCAGCATTCTGTCTTTGTCACACCTACCACATCTAATCCCTCCTGCAATCGTGTACATGCATACACACACACACAAACCTGACACAAGCACAAATGTTTGTGTACTCTAAATTATAGATTTAAACCAAGCATGAATCAAAGTGGATCGTGCCAAAAGTGCGTCAAAGTCACAGAAGGTAGAAAGACTATGACATTTTGATGTATAACATTACACTAGCTGGCATTTATGTAACCCTTTGTGAAAGGAGTGAAACTTGATCAGTTACATGAAAAATGAAAAATAGACACCATTACCTCAGACGGTCTTTAAATAGAAAATATAACGTCACAGTGCACTGTATGTGTTACACAATGCATGTGAAACAGAGCTTTCCATTACACAATGTTGAAAGCTGCTCAGATAGGCAGCAAAAATGTATTCACCCCTCAAAGAAGGTTATAACACACAAGCACACACACACACACGTTTCCACACTCTGCATCATCAGAGAAACCAAGCGACTGTCCATGTGATGGTTACAGGTACAGAGGGATGTGAGTAAGAAATATTACATAAGGACATGCACCCAATGATATGTATGTGTTAGTTCATCGACAATTTTGTTCCAAACTTTTTTTTTCCTGTGACTCAGTAAAATCAGGGCTCCTTTGAGACAGCAGATACAAAGCATACACATTTTGACTTGGAATTTGAATTATCGTGGAGCTTGATATTATTTATTTAGCAACTAAATTTGTTTGTTCATCTTTATGACAGGATGTGAATAATTTGTAAATATTTTCTCTCAAACAGTAAAATAGTGTTATAGACTTGTCAGTATCTTAGCATGCTATGTGTAAGTTAATAGTTAACCACCATTGCCTGTTGCAAGATAAGTGCCATTGTACTTTTTTTTTCCATATAGTTTAAATGTGATGGTTTAATGATCAAACGCATTCTCTTGGACCACTCAGGCTGATGACCTGAAATTTTGTGAATGTAATCCTATAATTTTTAACATTAGCATCACAGATTTAGACTATTTCAAACATTTTGTACAAATGTAAAAAGCTGTTGTTTTTAAGGTTTTTTTTGTTGATGTAACACAGTTGTTCTGGCTATGTTGCTTGTGCCATGACTCCCTAGGTTAAACCACTACATCTGGACCTGTATGGTTATGAATTTCACATCTAACAGGTCACCAAGAGAAAATGAAAATGAGACTTGTTTCAACAACAGTCACGCTGTGTTTGTTTGGTCACAGTCATTGCTCTTTGTAGCTAACATTTCTTACTCCAATCATTCTTTCCTGCTAAGAATGCTAATGAGTGAAAGTCAGCTATCCCAGCCAACAGAAAGTAGACAAGCCCTATGTACACCCGGAGCTGTTTCAAATTAAGAGTGAAAAGGTGAACGTTGATGAAATTTATGATAAAATGACCGTGTAAGATGAGAGACCCATGAAGATGTACATGTACAGTACATTTATAGTACACACACACACGCACACCACCACCACCACTCTTGTGGTAATTCTGAATTCAGACAGACAGTGGTTAAGGCTAGATAATTACCAGACCACAAAGCTGAGTTATTATATCAATAAGCGACATCTTGTCTCTATATTCAAATGTGTGAGTCACAAAGAACAGATCAACCATTCTGAACCATGCTCGTTAGTCATTACCAATAATGCCTTGGGGCTCATTTGGGTCTACCACACCCATGAGATAATCACGGACTACTGATCTCACAGCGCTAACCAACCTGTAACTCTGCTTTCTGTATTCCCCATCTTTCCCATAAATGATTATATCACTTGGAGAGGTGAGAAGGAGGGTTTGATGGAATGAGGAAAGTGAGTGAGGGACTGAGAAAACGCACAGGTCTCGGTGCCTGTGAGATGCAGTGTATTGGAATGCAGGCCTCAGGCACTGTACCGCGTACAGAGCTAACTTCTGTAAACACGCTAATAGCAGTGGGTGCCAGTAGACCACACACACAAATGGTCACGCTTCCATGTGCTCAAATGAAAATATGTCAGAAAAACAGGCAGAGAGAGGAGCTAAAAACATGGGCATACGTGAGAAACAAAATTTGTTTTAGACATTGTTATGTTGTAATCAGGGATTTATGAAAATGATGCAATTGTGTAGTATTAAGGATTTATCCATAAATGGAATCATATGCATGGACTAACATGAATTAATAGTAAAATGAATCAGTCAGATCCAGACAGCACGCAACTGATGCACCTTTGAGCAAACTACTGAACCTAAAGTTGCTCCAAGGGCACTGCAGTGTGCATGCTCACTCCTCTCCACCAGGGTACAGAGTGAGGTTACAAGGCAGAGTGTGAGTCAGCTAACCTGTAGACAGGCAGGTGAGCTGCTACACTGGGACTTGAATAGATGGTTCATAAGGGACTCCTTTTTGTTAATGCTTTTAAACTTCCCTTTAAAACTCCACAAATATGCATTTTACCAGGAAGCTGATGCGAACAATTCATGATACAACATACCTACAAGCTATTTTTCAGTGTGTGTATGTATGTGTGTGTGCAGGCACGTGTGCGTGTGTGTTTGTGTGTGCGTGTGTGTGTGTGTGTATGTGTTGGTTCATGTGTGTAAGTGTGACAGAACACTAACTGTGATCAATGTGTGTTGAGGAAATCATTTCTTTATAATTACATGCCTACTCTTTAGATTATGAAACATATTACTCTTATACTCATGAAATGTGTTAACGGATGCAAATTCCTCCAATATCATTTCCTGTTTAAGAGGGCAAGAGAAGAGAATACAATTAAACCCAGGCAAAGGATTGATTTCCATTTTTTTAAAGTCAGACTGCTTCTACTAAGTCCACAGCCTCTAGCTCCTGTGATCCTACACACACACACACACACACACACACACACGCATGCATGCACACACACACACACGCACACACACACACACGCAAACACACACACATGCACACAGACACACACACACGCACACACACACGCACACAAACACACACAACTCACACACACGCGCACGCGCGCACACACACACGCACACAGAAGAGTAGATAGATCAGATACACAGAGTACTGAGAATGGTGGATATTGGTTTGTTTCTGTACAATATCAGGTGTTTGTTTGAAGTTCAGCAGGTTATACAAATGAGATTTGAGTTTTTTTCAGTCAGGAAGGGGTTTGGCAGCCCTTGTTTTGTAGAGAGCTAAACTAATTTGAGTGAGGTAATAACATGATTGTCTGGGTGGTTTGTCAGTTGTGTTTTTCATTTTTACAGGGACAATATTTGCATCCGCTCTTTTAGGTCACATATTCACTGGAACAAACATGCACACTTGAGAGAGAGAGAGAGAGAGAGAGAGAGAGGGAGAGAGAGAGCGAGAGAGAACAAAAAGTTATCACCGTGTCCATATTTTTCTGAGTTGTATAGTAAGACCAAAGCATGGAGAGTGAGAATGAAAGAGGAACTGATAAACGTATTGTTACTCTGACACAGAAATGTGCAGAAGCCTGATAATATGTGCCAGGTTTACACTGGCAGAAAATACCACAGTAATACACACACAGTCTATGGAGATCCAGCTCTCATCTAATGACAGGCATTTGTGTACTGAGTGATAAAACATAATATCAAATGTACATTTTGTGAATACGAGCTGAGGACATTGAAACCATTAGCCTAAATAGGTCATGAGACTCAAAAAGAAATGACACCCATTTCTGAACATTTATCAGAGTACAAAGTTTCTGTTCATTGGCTCCACAAATGAACAGAAGACAGTAAGATATTTGATCTTACTTCATCATCAGCAAATTTTACAAACAGATTTAAATTTAAAAAAAAAAGAAGAAACGGAGGAAGAAGGAAAAAAGATGAAGAGAAAAGATTTTTCCCTTTTTTTTTACTGTTAGAGAGTAAGTAAAATAGCACTGACCAGTGAGACTGATTT
Source organism: Chanos chanos (assembly GCF_902362185.1). Taxonomy (NCBI): domain Eukaryota; kingdom Metazoa; phylum Chordata; class Actinopteri; order Gonorynchiformes; family Chanidae; genus Chanos; species Chanos chanos. The sequence continues at coordinate 21,298,606 of NC_044498.1, read as the reverse complement.
CTCTGTTTCAGCTCTGAAACAAGTTTACCATTTTTAGGCCACAAAGTCAAATCATTTCTTAGTTACAATTTCATTTACATAAACTTGTCTTCTGTGGATTTACATTGATATCTAGCAGTTATATTGTTATCTATTCCTGCTGTTACGGGACGATTTTAACTAGAGAGATATTATCCAATGGGCAGTTAAGGCGTCTACTGTTATATCACACAAATCAGTTGATATGGAACCGATTGAAGGGCAGGCATTTATACTTTTGGTTGCTTGACGACAGAAGGTAAACAAAGAGAAACAAGTGTGAAAGGTAAAGAAATATTCATAAAGACAATGCAATTCAAAAGAAAAACAGACATAGACAAATTTCCAGTGCGAATGTTTGTATAGCATGCTGACTATATCCTGCAACACTATAATAGGGTGAAAGATTTTGCTTCCATTTTAGAAAAATCCGACAGCATATGGATTTGGCACTAGAACAGGAATATGAAGGTTAGAATTCACAGCCTTGGCCCTACTGCCCGTTTGATTATATAAGGCTGGATTGTAAAATCATTGGAAACCAAGGTTACTTCAGTGAATTCTGACTCATTGTGTTTGAAGTTCATTATGTAATTTGAAGAACCACGGTCATGAGATTTTTAGATTGTTTTATTTCTTTAGATACCATTGAGAAAAAGTAAGTTGTTTTTTTCTTAATTGGCATTAGATCTATGGTTCGTTTTAGATGCCTGATTCGGTTTGAATATCACAAAGAAATAAGAGCCACAGATTTACATGTGCAAGTGTTCATGTGCAGATTCTCACTTTATCTCAGTATCACAAAGGATACATGGGCAACATGTCTGCTTAAGTTTCCTCAGAAGCTCAAGTGTGAGCATTGACAAAGCCATTACCTTCCATAATAAGCTCTCTTACGCCCTCAGTATTTTTAGGTGATGGTGACCTGGGCATGTCACAGATAGTTTAGACTGGTCATCATGGTGTCCGTTCACTGATGTCTTTTCCCCAGTGCTAACAGCATTTGGCAAATGAGTGTCTTAGTACTACACCCCCTCCACGTGGAACACATCACAAAATAAAACTGATTCATTTCTCTGGGTGAGTTCACATCACGTATCAAGGACCTGAAAAAGGCCAGCGTCTCTACCACATGTCTCTACCACAATGACCTTATGGTTTTAGTGTCATTCTCTATAATTTAATGTATTTCTCCAGTTTTTACATGCAGAGATCTTGACCCTTTTTAACTGAGTGACTGTCCGGTTCTAGTTTTAATGTCTCTTTGGTTTTATTTTTATTTTATGTACAGCTGAGTGAGTGTTTTCTCTTTTACTCTCTTTGAGTGTAACTATGATGTTTGTTTTTTATGCTGCCCTTTTGGGTCTCTCTTGTAAAACAGATTTTTAATCTCAATGAGACATATCTGCTTAAATAACGCTTGTTGTTGTCTCTCTGTCCGTCTCTCTCTCTCTCTTTCTCTCTCTCTCTCTCTCTCTGCATCTCTTTGTATCTTTCTTTCTGTCTTTCATCCAGCTGTCTGTGTGGATCAAAGCTAGAGTGTGTTTTTCCAAAACTGACCCCTGATTGGTATCACACACCACATGTCCATGCCTCTGTGCATGCCCCCGCTCCACATAAGCCTGGTAACCCCATTGAATTTTGTACCTCACAAAGTGGAAATGAGTCTAAATTTCCTCCTTTTAAAATGCCTCCTATTTTTCACTGTGATACACACAAACACGCACTCACACATACACTCCACACACATGCGAACACACACACACACACACCGCTCCTCTTCACTTCAAAGACCCCTTTGTGTTTAGCTTCCTTGCTATATATATATCCAGCTTATTGTTTTTACTGCAAACAAATCTGTGGGTAATGGAATGTTTAACACACACTCACACACACACACACACATACACACACTGTCATGCACATAAATTCACATATACATGAAAGAAATAAAATGATATCTGTGAAATGATCATGTGATTATAGTACATGGATCAGTAGTGTCCTATTCATCCATTTGATATGAGTCTCATGTCATTCAGGTCAAAGCTGTTCCATTACACTGCAGGAAGGTAGACATGTCTTCTAAAAAAATTTAGATTACCATTCACACACACACACACACACACACACACACACACACACACACACACACACACACACTTTTACTTGTCTCATTGACATAATGCATTCCCTAGCCCCTTACCCTAACCTAACCTCAACCATCACAACTAAATGCCTAACCCTAACCCTAACCTAAACCTAATTCTAACATTAACCCTAAAACCAAGTCTTAACCCTCAAAACAGCCCTTTGAGGAAGTGAGGACCAGCCAAAATGTCCTCACTTTCCCAAAATGTCCTCTCTCCCAAGGTCTAAAACTCCAACTGGTCCTCACAAGGATAGCTGTACAAGTACACACACACACACACCAATATGAGTGCATTGTCTTCTTAATTCAGAATGATTTTAGAGAAGCCTGCTTCAGTCAGACAGTGTCATGATCATATTTAATGAACACTTTAAGCAAAGTCCTTGGGCATGCGAGTTAGACAAATCCACACACTCCTTATTGAGTTATCAGACAAGGTGATAATTGCTGCACTCAACAAGTGCAATCAATGGCACATTGATCAACAACTGTCAAATTAAACATAATTCAAGTAATAAATTACTTAGTGACTAAGCCCAGATTTCCATTCATTGCCCATGAAACGGTTCTTGACCTCTGGGAAAGAAACACACACTGGAAGCATGCCGCCCATAAAGTACGACAAGGACTATTTTGTTGACAGGCACAGCCTGTAAGACAACATAGGAAATATAAGTAAATATGGAAAAATTATTTATTTTCAGATGATATCACAAGGACATGCAAATCTATAAACAAGAATAAATATCTCATTCATTTTGAGAGGGGAAAGACAAATAGAAATTTTATAAACAGATTAAAATTTAGCCTTACATTTTTGCTGTTTTCACAAATGATGAAATGATTAATGTTCTCTGTAATATTTGCTGTATTGTGTTCTTTGATGAAGTTTGTATTTTTGTCATTCAAAACCGGCTTCCTCCTGAAAGGATCCAATTTGAGTGAGTCACTTTGTGCTTGTTAACATTTCCATCATATCTGAAACTCACAAAGCAAGTAAGCTAAGTCAATGGCTCTATCACCGCACAATTTTGCATGTTTACTGGAAGAAAACATTACAATTTATGTTGTACATTACAATTGGCAGTATCCTAAAAATAAAATTCACTCTAAAGTTTCCATGTTTTTATTCTCTCGTCTTCCATTTACTCAGATATTAAAACTGGAATGTGTTTTCAGAGATCAGCTTCTCACATTACAAGACAAGCCCTTAGACATTATTTATGTTCTGTAAGTCAGACGGGAAATATTTCCAAGAGCAGTGTTTATAGCTATGAATTAAACAGAAGTTCACACAGTATATATTTTAAATGGAGATGCTGTCTTACCAAAGTGGAACTCAACAAACAATACAGGTGGGTGTGTTTTGCAGAACTTTTTTTTTTTTTTTTTTAAGAATTCCACATGCAAATGAACAGTCCTGCTGAATACATATGTGGTAGACTTAGTCAGTAAGAAGATCTGTTTGTATCTGCCAGCACACTGTGACAGTGACTCAGCAAAACGGCTGCAAACAGACCAGACCTGTGGGTTAATTCTGGGTTTCTGCTCTTTGCTCTTAAAGAGTAAAGCGCTTGCTGAGAAACATAAGGTATGCACAGATCTAACATTGTTCCTTAAGATGATCCCAGAATGAGTCACATTGCTGGAGGGAAATGGGGCCCAGGCTCATTTTCACTTCACAAGGAATCTTAAAATAGAATGCAATCTTATTGGCTACAGGTTGAATGATGCCACTGAATGACATGTCTTCTCAAGCAGAACGCTTTATCTCTGAAAACACATTCCAGTTTGAATTTGAATCACATTTCGGAAGAAATATGTCGTTAAATAAGTCCTAATTCTTAGCATCCAGACCTTGGTTCCTTTTGGATGTAATGCCAGTACTCAATGGTTAAGACTAACTTATCAGAAGAATCGGTCCTGCTACTACATTTTACTGAAACAATAAAAAGGAACCCTAAATAAGATGAACAGACTTAAATTACTTTACGCAACTGTAGCAAAATAATAAAGTTCATGCTTCTCTGATTGTCGTTATGGCAATACTATACACACACGAACACACACACGAACATATATTCAGCTGAGGAAGTAGTTTTACTCTCTCTCTCTCTCTCTCTCTCTCTCTTGCTGTCTCTTTCTGTGTGTATTGGTCTTTCATATACTCAGAGTTGTTTTACTATTCAATGACCCTTGGCAACCAGCACATACCTCTCGTCACAGCGATTTGATTCTGCGCTATTTATTCAGCGCCCCCTATTGGCTAAGACTGTATAACACAGGGATGTCGATTTTGTTGCTGTCTTACTTTAGAATTACTGTTGTTGCAGATGAATAATCTATAATATAATTTATACTTTGGATCCCTTATGTATTATTCCCACAGAGTAATTTCATGTATGATTCAAATCTCTCAAAAGTCATGTATCCCTGTTTACATACCATTTATGCTGCATTTGTGTGTGTGTGTGTGTGTGTGTGTGTGTGTGTGTGTGTGTGTGTGTTTGTGTGTGTGCGTGTACATGTGCATGTGCATGTGTGTGTCTTTGTGGAGTGTGTGCTTATGGGAGTGTGTGTGTCTTTAGAAAGTGTGTGATTCACACACTCTGTTTAGCCTCTCCTGCTCTCTCTCTCCCCTCTCTGTTGATACATCATGCCTCTATCTCCACAAGCAGAAACACTCAAACCATGTAACTATAAACACAGTGACTTTTAATGGGCAAAGACAATTTTATTGTCTGTCAGCCCGCTGTGAAGTGTGAACTTCTATAAGGTAATGATTAAAAATAGCTCAAAACAACCCTTTCCTCAAATTGTTATTGTTCCAAAGTATAAACACACTGCTTTCCAACTTTTCTAAATTGCTTTGTTACAGTTTTCAAAACACATCAAAATTCTTGACACATGCACACGCACACAAACACGACACATACTCACACCGATACACACACACACACACACACACACACACACACACACAAACAAACATGGTAAAAGAAAAATTATTTCAATATGACACGAGTATCACTAAACAAAAACCACAAATACATACTTTCCAGTTACAGCTTTAAGGCCGTAAGCTGAAGCTTAGTGCCACAGGAAAACAACCTTCTCTTTAGACTACTTACTAACTGAAATGGTGAGCTACTGAAAGTTAAGATGACTGAGTGTAGCATACATTAAACTGGTCATAAGCAGTGTGACAAAGTGAAAACAGTGGTTTGTCATCTCCAATAGATTTGTCCTGTTTTCCATATTTGCTTGTATGCTTCTATACTTTCACCAGTGTAGAGACATTGCAACATTCACTAATGCAAACACCCAGCATGATGGTATCAAGGGATCTCTGTAATACTACAATACATAGCTTTAAAGTTTCTCTCATTTGCATAGTTCTGCATATCTCATTCTTTTCAGGGATAATTACCACAGTTTTATGCTCAAGTTCACTAAGTGACTACAAAAATTCACAATAGCACTTGGATGTTTTTTTTTCTTTTTTGTAATTAGTATCAAACCGATATTTACCAAGACAAACGGTCTAAAACAGAAACAAAACTTCGATTCTTTTTTCACTTTACTGTTTTGCTGGATGTGTGACACCTGCACCAACAGATTAAAAGAAAAGTAATCAAAGACATTAACAAAAGTTGAAATATCAGTACTCTTTATGTTGTCTCTGATATGTATTTATAAATACTTTATATTCCCTAGATTACTGAGGAGTATGATGAAGTACACTGTGATTTCGGCAACAAGGTCATTTGTGACCATGTCAGATGATCTGTGAAATCTTACTGTCCAGATGTATGTGTAACAATTTGCCGAGAGAAGCACTGATTTGCATAACCAGTCCAGATGGTGCCTTTCATGAGCTGTAGATCCTAATCTTAGAATCAGTTCTCAGACCAAAATCATCACACCCTTTACTGTGGATCGTCTCTCCTGAGTCTGGAAAAGAGACAAGGAGGGAAAGAGAAGAGTGCCACAGTGTCTGTGAGTGTGTGTTCATAGATGGTGTGTGTGTGTGTGTTTGTGTGCCTGGAATGGATTTCTGCACAGTGTTTACACTGCTCTTTTCCTTTGCCTGGCTCGACGCCCATGAGAACACACTGACACAGAAGAAGTCTGAAGACTGAACATCTTGAGCGCATTGGGAGAGTACTGAGATGGCCAGCTTTAACATTAATGGCAACAGTGTTTATGGCAATGACACCCAGGATGGCTGTCTGATCTCACCTAGCTGATGCTGCGCCTGTGTCTAATTTGAGTATCCATAGAATAATATGAGAAAGCAGAGTGAGGTATTATGTGCTACAGTGGATCCAGAGATTGTGTAAATAGTGAAAGCGCTGGTAAGCAGGTCATCCTGCAGAAATCAGTGCAATAAATTTGAAACCTTTACTTTTTTCCACCAATATTCAGAATAGTATTGTGTCATCCAGAAAACGTTTTTTTTCTGAAGGATCTTTTTTCTGAACTAGCCTGCTGGTAATTATCAAGATCATAGCAGCTATTCAAGAGGCATGATTTATATGACCACCTTAACTCACTGACTTTTTTACTGCCCCGGAGTGTCTCAAAGACTCAAGAGACCCAGATCACTCTGAGTAGGCCAATTACCTTCAGATTAGGTCGCGTTTGAGATTTACATTACCAAATGGTCCCTGAGGTACGCTTCGTCACATGCAGTGTTGCTCTAGACGGCAATTTTAACGGCCAAATCAACTATGCACCCAATGTTATCAGATTAGTTTGACATCATTAAGAAATTCGTGTTCCCTGTGGGCCTTGTGGCCCTATCACGGAAATTTTCTCCTCGCCTCGCACCGTTTATGGAGATAACAGACTGCGTGACGGCGCGTGATGCCTGGGTGGTCTGTGTCGCGATGTCTAATGACCCGACGCTTTTCCCAGAACAAGTGGAAATGCCGGGGAGATGCCACGGGAAGACGGCTTGTTCTCATGCGCCTCCGTTCGCTCCCAGTTCTCGGCTCTCGTGTTATAGGCTCCGCGACATCAGAGAAAAGGAAAGCATTACGTAGGCATTACTGTTTCTCTGCAGAGTTACCCTTGGCTGTCGATTATTTGGAATGAAACTAACTGAACAAATTAAACTAATTACACTAATTACGAATAACATCGAATGTAAAACAAAATACCGGTGAAATCCTAACCGGTTACAGTTCAAATGAATGTAAATCTGTAATTTATAATTCACCGTTATATTATTGTATTACATCATTTGGTAATACTACTTTCTCATCAACCATCCCTTAATGGTTTTCGGCGCCTCGAGCATTCATCCTGTCCTGACAGCTGGAAGTCTCAGTTAATCACCGGATGTTTACATTGTCTTGTGAGTTGGAGGGCGGATTAGTGTGAAATTCTCGGCAGAATAAAATGTTTCGGTTTTTCTTATCGCTCACATCATTCCTCAGATCTGAAAAGATTCCCTCTTCAGACTCCCAGCACGAACAGTCAACACACAATGACTAACCTAACAACAACAATTATTATTAGCATTATTATTATTATTATTACTCCTACTACTACCACTACGCCAAAAGAAAGAATATTTAGATATTACACTAAGTAGACTAGAGTAGATCATATCCACCGAAAGCTCGTGCTATCAGATAGAATAAGAGTACTATTCTACTCTAACATAGAATTAATTTTATTATAATTAAATTACGGTATAATTGTTGTTGTTGTTGTGGTGTGTGTTAGGGGTTGCACGAGTGCATAATTTTACAACTGGAGCACTCGTTTCCTGAAAAACTCGAGTGCTCGAGTACTCCGTGCGGGAAGGGGGGGTTGGCTGCTGTTGCAAAAGACTATGCAACTATGATGCGGTTGCTCCCAGCGCATAGGTGATACCGACGATATTTTAACGTTATTGTTACCAACATTCTACAGTAGCCCAAGATAGAAAGCTCAGTAACAAAAGCGTGTTGTGCACACTGTAGTAGGTTAAACCCGGGTAAATTTGAAAACGCATAATTATTGCTCCGTTAAATGTTCTTATTGTGTTTAGATATAACAGCTGTTGTTTTGTTTTTTTTGCCTGGTCATCATTAGTAAGCCTAACCGACTTTAAAAAATGAAGTTAGTCATGTTTCCTTGCATCTATCTTTTAACAACATTAATTTGTATAGCCGCGTTAGTAGCAGTCTATGACAGACTTGATGTTATCAAGAGCCATCCTTGAGAAGTCCGTCCAGAACTCACTAATTTTGCACGTTTATTTCATCACAACGACAGCTGGGAAAGAAAGTTTGCACAGTGAAATACAACAATAAAGCAAACAAACAATCGATTCATCCTTTTATGCTGTCGCCATCGTTCCTCTTGTTAACCAAAGGCCCCAACTGGAAACTGAGTGCGCGTGAGATCTAGCATCACGCGATTAGCGGGTACTCGACGATCATGTAAAAACTCGACAATTGTTAACCACTCGCGTACTGTGAAACCCCTAGTGTGTGTGTGAGACCCACCCAAAATGTCATTATTTGAATGCTGATCAACATCTAAAATATATTTAAAATCTATCAGATCTGTTCATTTATCCAGTGTTAATGAGTGTAATCTACTTTTATTTGGGTTAGTTTGCACCTACACAGTATTATATGGCGCCAGACTTCACCGTTTGTGTTAATTTTGGCACTATGCTGATGTCATAGTTCTACCCCATAAGAACTTGAGTATTACCAACTCACTAGAGTAAACTTTAAGTAAAAATGGAGGACCAGGAAAAGTTACGGCCGAAACTCGACAAGTGTGCAATATTGGATTTGCGCCGAATCTGCGCAAAATTGAACACTTACTGATCTCCGTGAACGGTCCAATAGAAAAGGGCAGGGGAGAGTGCAGGAAACCATGTGAGCCGGAAGTTAATATCGAGGGGCGAGCTCGGTTTCTCTGCTGTGACGTTAAAACAGTGAGTTGTCTTTGGTCATGTAGTATTTATTTACAAAAATAACTTTATACGTTGTAAGCAACATGCCTCTGTATACTATATGTAACCCTTTCTATTATATTAGACATTATCCGTTAGTCATGGCTAAAGATAATGCCCTTTTCTTGCGCTGACTGGTTAGCCAGTTGCTAATTGTTTTTAGCCAGTGACAGCTCGTTGAAATTATTCCAAACACATCTCTTCTAGCACGCCACGTTTGGTTTAAGTCAATGAGCGCTAGGTATCATATAAATAATTCACATCAATATTGAAGAAACTAACGTTGCTGTGAGTTTCCCACGTGTAATGAATTTGTTATGGTTGCTTTTGACACACCCGGTTTGACAGCTGACAATGCTAACGACTGTCAATAATATGTCATATACATTATGATACTAATATTACATGGACCGTCTTCGAATAACTTTACTAAGTCACAGGCCTAACTAGCTGCATCCGCCCATATGAAAATTCAGAGGGACTATGCGGAGTTTAGTGAGTCAGGAAGCCTGTCGATCAGTGTTAGAGAAAGCTTGGGTTAGTAATGCTCTCTGTAAGGACCATCCTACTTGTGAAGTAAGCAGATTTTTTCCCTCTGTGATATACATTAATATTTGTTTGGCATTAACAGCTAACAAGAATTAATGAGAAAGATTTAGATAGAAAGACTGATAGAAAGACACTGTCCAGTGGTTTCCACAAAATAGGAAGTGATAACAGGATGTAGGGATAGCATAATCCATAGTTTCATATGTGTTTTTAGAGTAGGATTATCAGTCAGATCCTGGCCAATAACCCAGCCAGTCCTTTTCCTTTAGCTCTGTCATCCTGTGCTCTGTTATTGCAATGATCAACAGCACAGCACTTCTTATGGTTGCTGACAACTTCCTGCTCTCCACTTTTCCCTTCAAACCTTCATTGCAGTCCTGTAAAATGTAAAAAAGCATTTCATTTCCCTATCTCTGTAACGCTGACATTTCGGAAAAAAATAACTTAACAGAAGAAGTCAACACTTCACAGTGTCAGATGAAAACTGACTGAATTAGTGCCTGTCTGTCCGAGACTTCAATGACTTTTCATTGTTGCACATTTTTAGGCTATTTAGTCACATGAAATGATATCACGTCTGACAATAAGACAATAATTAAATTTGGTTGTCAGTTGCTGCAATTTTCCACATTCTTGTGTCAGAGATATTTAAAGCTACATCATTGGTTACAGAGATGTGTAGAGTGAAGTTATTGTGAAATATTTGCATATTGTTGGTCAGTTTGATTGATACAGTGTTGATACTAAGCTTTTATAGTGCGAAATGATAATACGTCTGAGTTTTGTTTTTTTTTCACCCACCACCGCCCTCGTCGGAGGATCTCTTTATTAATGCTCAGGAAGGAAGTCTGAGTAGTTTTGGTTTGAATGGTTTTGAAGGTTATCACTGCTGTTTTGTCCCATGTGTTTAGGGAGTTTTGAGGCTGTGTTTGGGCTCAGTTGGGTTGTTAATGTGTTTTAGGACTCTCATCTTTCAGTCACTCTGAGCTGTCATCCTCACACATAGCTCTTTTTCACCGGGACTGTGCCAGTATAGACACAAAAAGGAGGAACGAACTGTTAGTTAGGTGTGTGTTTATGTATGCATGCTTGTGTGTATGTGCATGCATGTGTGCTTAAGATGCTGTTCTGTCACACATAGTCAGGTCATCTTAGCCCTTTTCTAGCAGGATGGCAACAGCAACAAACAAAGATTGTTTTTTTGTTATTATTATTATTATTATTATTATTATTATTATTATTATTATTATTATTATTTTTTTTTATTTATTTAAAGAAAGGGGTACAAAGTGTCTCCTAAAGGCCCCATCATGTTATTATTCTTCTGTTGCGTTCTTCTCTTTGATCTGGGGATGAAACAAGAACATGTCTTCCTGTGTGTATGTGCGTTTTCTCCTGCATGCCTCAGAGGGTAGTGAGAGTAACAGTGGAGATATATCTGAATTAGAGAATGAAGCAGAGAGCTGGGTCTTGTGCAGCGTCACTGAAGAAACCTGGAGTGACGTACCATTCTCAAGGGTACAGTAGCAACTAGCTCAGTCAAATACCCCTCCAGACTAGCTTAGTGTAGACCTCCTCCTTTTCCCTTTGTGATGCTATAGAACAGAAGCCGCATTCTGTTCAGCTGACCCACCCCTTCCCTCATCTGTCTGCACCAATTCTAGGCCTACACAACTGTCCACAGTATGGCTCAGACATGTATTTAAAGCTGTGATGGGGGATTCTGTCTGTATAGAGAAGAATGAGACCGTTAAAGGCACTGACAGAGTAACCCATGACAGGTTTAAAAGGCTCTGCTCACTCTTTCACAGGACAGTCGCTTTACTCTTAGCTCAGATTTTAAAGCCATGGACAAATAGATAGGAGTATGTGCACTGTGTGAGTGTATGTGTGTGTGTGTGTGTGTGTGTGTGTGTATGTGAGTGTGTGAGAGAGAGAGAGAGAGAGAGAAAGAGAGAAAGAGAGATTGGGACATTGCGAGTGTGCTTGTGTCCATCACTGTAATTGTCATGTGTTTTAGAGATGTTCTTCTGCCCTCTAGAGGATTCTGCTACATAGACCGAATGTGTTTATGTTATACTGAAAACAATATGCTACTTGTGTTGGTCTTTTAAGAGCATTCTCTGGTGGTATAATGTATGTTTACATTAGTATCTCTCTCTCTCTCTCTCTCTCTCTTTCTCTCTCTCTCTCACTCACTCTCTTTCTCTTTCTCTCTCTCTCTCTCTCTCTCTCTCTCTCTCTCTCTCTCCCTCTCTCCCCCCATCCCTCTCCCTCTCCCATATGTAAATATCACAGGGGTTTTTCATAGCTGTCTCTCAGCTGGCTCTCCAGCTCATTCCAGAAACCACACACACACACACACACACTCACACACACACACACAATCATACACCCACACACTCTCAGACCACACAGTCAGTCGCTGCTCCTTTGCACGCTACAGCCCTGGGGCTGTCACTTTGCTGACCAGTGTGTGTGTGTGTGTGTGTGTGTGTGCATGTTTGAGTTTGAGAGAGACATATAGAGATATTAACTGAAGAGAAAACGCATTTCAACAAATTACAGACACTTTTAGACCTTAATATGTGTGAAAGGTGAATCAATGTTACCAACCCTGTCGTCTGAATGATTTGGCTATAGCCATCTTATTTTTTTGGCTTTGTCATTTTTACTTATTATAATTTTAAAGTTTGAATTGTGGGACACATCTGCATGACTGAGTTACTTGAACTGAGCTTTGGATGCATGAATAAATGATTAAGATATAGAAGATTAGCTTTCAGTCACTTCATATCTGCAGCTGCTGTAAGTGTAGTTTAGCTTTATGCACTCATAAACTTTTACAGTGCTGTTTACAGGCTGTAAGCCAGTCTATACAAACACTGTCTCATTTAGCCAGAAACTCTCACTCACCAAGTATGAACGGGTAGAGCTGATTTATTACCTTACTCTGAAAGTCTAGTTCGTATTTCTGGGTGTGTGCAGTTCTTGTACAGTTTAGCTCCATGTGGTTTGCCCAGTATAACTAAACAGGTCTAATGAAATGTCTTTCCCAGGTGTATAAGCATGTCTCGTGCCCGTCAGCCACCCCTGGTGACGGGTATTTCCCCCAACGAGGGTGCCCCCTGGACCAAGGTCACCATTCGAGGAGAAAACCTGGGCACGGGTCCCAATGATCTCATCGGTATTGTAACACAAACACACACACACACACACATACAGGCTCTCACAACAGAGTAGCAAGAAAAGGCAGACTTAAACAGACATAAAAGGTGAAGCTAATTAGGAGAAAAGCAGCAGTGAAATATGTAAGGAAAATCTGGGAGTAAAGTCAAAGTGAGGAAGAATAGAGAACAGATGAATGACGCAGACGATCATTCCAATGCTCTAGATCTTTCTGTTACACTAACCCTCAGGTCTGTGGACTAGCAGGAATGCTTGGGTGGGGGGGGTGGGGGGGTCATGGGGTTGAAAGTTTTATTTTGTACATTCTCTGAACATTCTCTCTCTCTCTCTCTCTCTCTCTCTCTCTCTCTCTCTCTCTCTCTCTCTCTCTCTCTCTCTCTCGCTCTCTCTCTCGGTTTCCTTCTCTTTCTATCTCTCTCTCTTTCTCTGTCTCTCTCTCTCTCTCTCTCTCTCTCTCTCTCTTTCTTTCTCTGTTTCTCTGTATTCTCTCTCTCTCTCTGTCATGGTCAGGTCTGTCCATCTGTGGTCATAACTGTTTACTGACTGCTGAATGGATGTCTGCCAGTAAGATAGTGTGTCGCGTTGGACCTGCCAAGGACGACAAAGGGGAGATTATTGTCACCACCAGGAGTGGTGGGAATGGCACATCCACTGTCTCCTTCAAGCTACTCAAACCAGAGAGAATAGGTGAGAAGATCACACACACACACACACACACACACGCACACACACACACAGACTCACGAACCTACACTCACACTCATACTCACAGGTTACAGGAATGTAAACAGAAATGTTAACAGCATATTTTGTGACATGCAGAAACAGCCTATGGGGTGTAAAACACAGATATGCGGCGATGGGATGGGATGGGTCTGAGTGAAACTAAATGTTTTAAATGTTCTTCAGAAAACATGCCAGTAACTTCAACCACATTTCTCTGGTTGGTACCAGCCACTTCAGAGTTCTTCCACAATTTAATGGAGAAAATTCTTTTCATCTCTTTGTGAATCTGTGGTTTACCACTGAGAAGAAACTATGGGAGTTGTAGTTCACACAGAATGCCCATCTTGAGTGTCTTATTTTAGTTTCTCATGCCCAGAATCAAATAAAATTGCAACTTAAAATATTAATCAGTCGATATTAATGAACATCTAACATAATAAAATAAGTATTGACACAAGGCAACAGAGTACTCAATAACAGTGACAGAGTCTAAATTTCTTTGCAACCTTATGTCTGTGTTTATGTGTGTGCATCTGTGTGCGCGTGTGTTTGCATGTGTGTGTATGTGTGTGTTTGCAGGTATTCTGGACCAGTCTGCTGTTTGGGTGGATGAGATGAATTATTATGACATGAGAACTGACCGGAATAAAGGAATCTCTCCTCTGTCACTGAGACCGTCAAATCCTCTAGGCATCGATATAGACAAGTAAGGCAGTAACACACACACATATATATATATACTTATGAACTAAAAAGACATTATCATAACCAGCATGCAGCTAACATGCACATTTTGTTAGTATATGTGTTTGTTATGTGCTGGTTGCCTGAGCGTTTTGCCCAATCAAAAGCCATTTTCCTTCCCCTGTTTTCTGCCTTGAATGATTGGATTGTGGATTTGGGCTTATTTCTGTACATGATTACAATACTGGGATAAGAGATTGTTTAAATTATAGAGACACGACCAGCTATTCAGACATTTCTATAAACATGTATTTGATGCAGGTCTGGTAAACACACACACACATACTCACATTGGCATCAATGAGAAAACACACCCACACACACACACACTGTGTTTATTAAAATGATTAGGCTGTTTATACGAGGGTGAAACTTCAGAAAAAGGAAACATAACTGACAGAGGTTGTGCCTTTGGAAACTTCCCTCCAAACCTAATTTCAGAACTCATTTATATTTCACACTATTTATTTATTTCAAACCAAGCACATACAAACACACACACACACACACTATATGTTGGATGTTTTATAAATCTGTGTATACTTGGCATTGCTGTTGTAGAATAAAGTTTAGTCTTGGCATGGTGCTGACGTTGTGGTGTTTTTGGGTTTCTTTTATAGGGGGAGAGTTCCTCTGAAGGATCTGGAGCAGATGTTCCCGGAGATGAGTGGAGATTTCACCAGTGAGAATTTCTCAGCCACGTGGTATCTCATCGAAAACCATTCCTCCACTAGGTCAGCATCTATCAGTCAACTAAACCATAAATTAATTACTCAGTCAGTCAGTCAAACTGTATGCAGACCTCTCTCTCTCTCTCCCTCTCTCTCTCTCTCCCTCTCTCTCTCTCTCTCTCTCTCTGACAGTTTTGAGAGCTTGCGTGTGGCAGCAGGGAATCTGAAGAAACAGGCCAGTAAGAAAAATGAGGGCAGTCTGGCCTATGTCAAAGGAGGCCTCAGTACCTTTTTTGAGGCTCAAGATGCCCTTGCAGGTAGTCATATACACGCCACACTATCCATTTACATTTACATTTACATGTATTCATTTAGCAGATGCTTTTATCCGAAGCCACTTCCAAGACAGGCAGAATACAAACCAAGCATATAGCCATAAGGAGCTGTCTGTTGCGTCCATCTGCTTGATCTCTGTAGACATTTTGCTTGTGTGGAAGCCAGTTTTGGAAACGCTAGACTACATGTGTGTGCCTGTGTTGCGTGAGTGAGTGTACGTCATTCGCCCAGTGAATTTACATATTGTAGTCATTGAGAGCGCGGTGTGGAGCGGTTGAGTATTGTTTAGAGTCCTGGGAGATTTTTACAGAATTTAGACTTGATGAAGTGTTGATAAGACTTCTTTTGTGTTTCTTACGTCCGTTTATACTGCAGAGGAAACTCCTCTAGACGTTGTTCCTGAGCCCTCAAATAAACCTAAAACATATAACTGATTATGGATTCATTTTCTGTCATATTTCAGTGGTTAGACTGAGGGGGAAAGTGAGTCATGGATTTTTGTATTTGTTTTAAGACATTGTTTAAAATGAGAATGTTCTAACATATCACAGTGCAGGAAACTAGAATGATGAGTTTGGTTAGTCAAACCCACAGCATGTTTAAATCTTTGAACCAAGTGAAACTTTTGGTGGCGTGAGAAAGTTATTTGTATGTTAACTCAAACTTTTAAAAGTAGAAATTCAAACTGTAATCCATAGATTATTAGGACCTTTTAACCAATTTGGGATATTAGCCAATAACATCTGAAAAAAAAAAAAAAATCTGTTTTCCATCTGGCCTTTCAGATTTGATTGTTCCGACAGTCAGATTCAAACAGCAAACGCACCATTATTAACCTGTTTTTCTGGAAACTGCCGTTTAAACGGAATCAGACGTTCTGTCCTGTCTGAAAACAATCTGGAACACTTTAAATAAAAAAAAAAAAATAGAAATGAGCTGAGAACGGCAAGATATTACAACACAGAGAAACACAGTAAAATCCATTTAAGACGGCAGTAGTTTGAGGAACAACTGAATGGTTTCTGCAGAGAGTAAATGCCATATGAACATCAGTGGAAGTGTTAACAGGGCTCCAGCTCTGGGGTCACCCGCCTAAGGTCAAACTACACGCGGCTATTTATGGTAACATGTGTGCTGCGTGACTGACAGCGAGGCGTGGTCTGCAATAATGTTTATATTCAGATAGAATAAGTTTTTCATTGTACTGAGCGGAAGAGTCAGAGCAATAGAGGAAACCAAGTCAATTCCCAGGGAATATTCCCAAAACTCGGAATGCTGGAGTCAAAACATAGCAGAGGGACACAGGAAACATTGTGCTTGGCCATCCGGATCCCGGGGGGCTGGAGGTTAGCTCTGACGTCAGCTCCATGACGGCAGCACTCTGTGTGTGTGTGTGTGTGTGTGTGTGTATGAGTGTGAAAGAAAGAGAGAGAACAGAGTGAAAGTATGTGTCTGTCTGTCTCTGTCTCTCTGTAGCTATTCATCAGAAGCTGGAGTCAGACGGCACAGAGAAAGTGGAGGGCTCTATGACCCAGCGACTGGAGAACGTTCTCAACAGTAAGACATTTTAACACACACACACACACAGTATAAACACCCCAGCTCAATGGAAGTGCACACATATGTTACATTCATCCGTTTTCTATTTAAGTTTTGGTCTGCTCTCTCTCTATCTCTCTTCGCTCCATCAGCCTCCCCCCTCCCCCTCATTCACCACATGTTAATGTGACTGCTATGATAGTGAGTCAATAAACACTTCAGCTTCCTGGGATTCAGACAAATAAACCAATCACGTTGACATGCTTTCATCCCTAAGCCCCTCCCCTTCCTCTGCCAGCCCGTCACTCAGTGAACCAGTCACAGGGAGAGCTGAGGTAAAAATGAGAAAAATGTCAGGATGTTCTATGTTTGCATTGCAGTGAGAGGGCCAGATCTGATTAAAAGAATGCCTGTAGCACATGTTCGGCCACCCAAGAAGAGCAGTTTGAGAGCTGATTGACATTCACAGAATCATAATGTATCTACACATTATAATACAATCTTCTAGGCACTACATGACTGCCTGTGACTACATGTGAGACATGTAATAAACAGTGTTACTGTTAATGATATTTCCAAATTGCACTGTTCATTTATATTTCTCTCTCTCTGTCTGTCTCTCTGTTTCTCTGTCTCATTAACCTATTCCCTGTTCTCTCTCTGTGTTTCTCTCTCTTTCTCTTTCCTTCTCTGTCTCTGTCTCTCTCTCTCTCTCTCTGTCTCTCTGTTTCTCTGTCTCATTAACTTATTCCCTGTTCTCTCTCTGTTTCTTTCTCTTTCTCTTTCCTTCTCTGTCTCTCTGTTTCTCTGTCTCATTAACCTATTCCCTGTTCTCTCTCTCTCTCTCTCTCTCTCTCTATCTCTCTCTGTCTCTCTGTCTCTCTCTGTCTATCTCGTTCTTTTGTTCTTTCTGCCTTTCTCTCTTGTTCTCTGTCTTTAGGAGCGAGTGATACTGCAGATGCTCTGTTTCAGGAGGTGTTGGGTCGAAAAGACAAAGCAGACTCAACACGCAATGCTCTCAACGTCCTCCAACGGTTCAAATTCCTCTTCAACCTGCCGCTCAACATTGAACGGAACATCCAGAAGGTGGCGCTGTAGACTCTGCTTTTCTCTCTCTCTCTCTTTCTTTCTCACACATTTCCACACTCCAACAAATCCAACACATAGATGGTATATATGATTTGCATAACATTTGTATTTCTGACTGGTGTAGTAAAGAGATTGTGTGTTTGATTTTTCGAAGGGTGATTATGATGTTGTGATAAACGACTATGAAAAGGCCAAATCTCTGTTTGGGAACACAGAAGTCCCAGTCTTCAAGAAAGGTAAATACTTCGTTAGAATGCTAGTACTGATGACCAGTCAGTCAAATTAGTCATTCGAAACAGAAACAGAAACATGTCGATACAAGTTAAGTACAGCGGATTGACTGTTTCTGACACTTTTTGTTTTAACTTAACAGAATATCTGTGCTGTGTCAGAGGGATCCAGTCATGTCTTTCCAAAGCTTTTCTCTAGCCAGCAGCACTGGTTCATTGCTCTTAGACTCCTGCTCTTCTTGTCAGAGTTATACTACAGTAGTTATTCTGAATGGATTTCCCTCTATCACTGTGGGGCAGGGCGACATTTCATTGCCTTTTGTGCTAGTGTTTTGTGTGTTTGATTGTTTTATTTGCTCAGGTATTGAATGAGTGATCATGAACTTTCGAAGAATTATTCAGAACGATTTACAATCCACAAATGTGGTTCACTGAAAAGACTTCTTGTAAATTCAACCTGTTCAAATAGTCTGTGGTTTAGTTCATGCCGTCATGTCAATTTGTGCTGATAGAACGCGTGTAACAGTTGGATCGGCGTGTAAGTTTCAGATACAGTGTAAAAAAAAGTTTTACGATTGTGTAATATGTTTTCGTCATGTGAATGTCATATCCGTCATACGCGCTGTCGTATCTCAGTGTATGCAGAGGTGGAGATGCGGATCGGAGCACTTCGAAGTCTCCTCCTGGACAAACTGCTGGAGACCCCCTCAACCCTGCATGATCAGAAGCGTTACATCAGGTCTGTGTGTGTGTGTGTGTGTGTGTGAGATTTTTACTCATAACGGCATTAAAGCAGGGAGTGTCCCCTGTGTGTTTCCCCCCTTTGCCCAGTTCCTTTAATTGCCATCTGGAGCCCTATCTCTGACCACAGGTTTAGTCATGCTGGCGAAAGTAGTGAATAGTAGAAGAGGCAGATTTATTTATGTACTGCTCTGTGGTCCAGCGTCTGCTACTGATTGTGATCTGTGCACAGGGTCAGAGTCTTTAGCATCACTGCTCTATACGTTATTCAAATAAGACATGTCTGTATGCTCTGGTGCATGGCTTTGAGACTGAATTCACACAAACCTTGTCAGTTAAGCATTCTTATGCTCCAAATGCCATATGTTCTGATGCATTTGTACTAGAGGGGAAATGTGGCTTTGAATGTAGCTTTGTAGGTGGAGTATAAAGATGAAAATGCCATCTTGCGTGCCTGCTCACTAACTCACTCGCTCACTCACATGCTCACTGAAGTAATACCCTCATGACGCCCTCATTTCCTGTCTCACTCCTTCACTCACTGCCTCCATCATTCATACACTCACTCATTCATACTCTCACTCGCTCACTCGCTCACTCACTCATTCATTTTCTTTTCTCTCTCTCTCTCTCTCTCTCTCTCTCTCTCTCTCTCTCTCTCTCTCTCTCTCAGGTATTTGTCAGATTTACACGCATCAGGGGACCCAGCTTGGCAGTGCATTGTTGCACAGCACAAATGGATCCTGCAGCTTATGCAGAACTGCAAAGACGACTACATCAAAGAGCAGAGAGGTAAAGACCACACATCAGTCACTCTTTGCACACTGTCCTACCCCAAGAGCGTCAAAGAGCTCTCATACACACTCGCACGCTGTCAAACCACACCCCAGTTCAAGCAGAAAGCCCAGACAAATCAGTTACTGTTACATGCAGACGTGTCAAGACAAACTTATTCTGAAACATGCCGGCGAGAGACAGATAGAGAGAAAAGGAAAACATTTTTGTTCAAAATGCGTTGAATTATAGTCATTCACATTCGTCAGCGTTTGTCATTCATTTCCTGCTGTTTGTTATGTCCCTGCCGGGCCCTGTTGCCGTGGCAACATTGACACGGGCTGTGAGCGGGTACTCTGCGTCCAGAAAACCGCAACCCGCACTGTGTTACGGGACGTGTTTCTGTGGAATTCAATTCTTAAAGCAATTTAAAAAAAAAAAGATCTGAAAGGAATACATAAATAAAGAGTGGAGTGTTAAGGTCTGTAAGTTTCATTGAGATACAAGAAACTCTTACTGATATGACTGTAAACAAGTTGAGTTGTGCCATGGCAACCATTCCAACAGTGTTTTTTTTTTTACATATCATGCTGATCTGTAAGGTTATTGAAAAACCCACTTTACTCTCTCCTCTCTATATCTGTTTCTTTTTTGTCCTCTATCCTACACTCTCCTTTAATATCTCTACCATATGATCATTGTTGCATGTATAAATGGACAAATTAGGGATGTAAATGACATGAAACACCATCTGTTTTCATAATGAAGCAAAGCAAATACATTCAGTGTACTGTTCCACACTACATACCAATCCCTATAATATACATGTAAAAAATTATACCATAAAAAACATTCTCTAACTGAATCCAGATTAAAATCAGGCTGTATTTACGTGTGTGTGTGTGTGTGTGTGTGTGTGTGTGTGTGCACATGTTTGGTGACGGAAATCATAAACTAGCTTATGGTGCCTCTGACTTTCTTTTCCATTCAGTGAATGTTTAGTATCGTTTGGACTGAGAAGAGGCAGCAGGGTTTTGGAGTCTGATATGTGTGATTTTTGGCATGGATTACTGGTTAGAAACTGCATGATGATTTTGTCCCACCACAAACAAAGTTCTCCTCATGTTCATTTTCACGCATGAACTGATGAATGAGATAAAAGAATGAAAAATTAGTTGCAGATTTTAGTTTCACAGTACATACACGCTCACACACACTCACTCAAACGCACACACTCTTAAACACACTGCAGCTCTTTGAATGGGAATGAGTTTGCTCGGTGGTAAATGTTTCTTCGCGGTTACCCTATTGGAAGGACTGGTTTAGACTGTTACTAAATTGTTCTTTTGTCTCTGTTTTTCCCTTTGTCCTCTTTCTCTCTCTCTCCCTCTCTCTCTCTCTCTCTGTCTCTCTCTCTCTCTCTCTCTCTCTCCCCCACCCCAAACTTTTTTTGTTTTCTCTTTTTACACTATTGAAATGTTTCACTGCTTTTTTTGAAAGCCAAGGCATGTCAAACAGTTTAGAATCAGTCACCCCCCTCATCCCCACCCAAAGATCTGATTCCATACGCGTGCTCTCTCCGGTCATGACCACTGCACTTCTAGAAGGATAAGGATATTTGAACTCTGCCTTCATATAGATTTGGGTATATGAACTCTGCCTTCATATAGATTTGATTATGCATTTGGATTTCCTCTGTATTGTGTTTGTGTAAAAGAAAAGAGACAACGAAGCATTCTGAGTGTGAAGAAGAGTACAAAGATGAGAGAGCGTTTTGGATGTATCCTAGGCTCTTTATGAAGAATAACTGGTCTTATTAGATAGAGAGCTAAGAGACCTCTGTCTCCATGCAGTTAGCACAGAAGCAAACAGCACATTGTTAGCCAGTGTTGTAGTCCTGCCTGTCACAAGCGTGTGTGTGTGTGTGTGTGTGTGTTGAGTGAGAGAGCACAGCCTGTGTGTGGTCTGCTTGCCCCTTTGAGAACAGGAAGTCATAGTCCTCAGCTCTGCAGTGGAGAGTGAAAAAGGGAAAGAGCAAGAGAGAGTGCTGGCACAGACACACCGGACTCACACACACACGCACACACGCACACACACACACACACACACACACACACACACACACACACACACACACTTACAGGATATAGCTAGATGTGTAAAAGTTCACTTGTCACCTGGATCAACAACAGTTCTTCTAAAAAGGGAAACAGCACCTATAATGAAAAATGTTTTGCCAAGTGCACCATGGCTGGCACTTAAATGAGTGTGTTTGTATTTGTGCAAATAGATTTACTTATATTTATCTCCACATCACACTTTACTCTTCAAATGAATTCAATGGCAAAATAAAAAAAAGTGCTTTGCTTGTCTGATTCCTACAGCTCAGGGGTTTCACAGTGCTTATCAAGGCTATCAGTTAGTCACAAAAGATGTTTCTTCATCACTGCTTTACCAACACGTCCTCTCCTAGCAGAAACAGTCCTTTAGCGCCACCCTCTGGTGAAGCTGAAGCATAGGCAGACGAAACACTCACGCAGGCTGACTGAAGAAATCAGGGGAGAGGGAAAAGAAAAGTTAGACAGAAAGGGAGAGAGAGAGAGACAAAGAGAGAGAGAGTGAGCAGCTACGCTTGTGGCTGAACTGAGAATCTGTCTTTCTCTCCCAGCGGGCGGGATGGGTTTGGATTTGGACGGAGATCCCCGGCCTAGCGCTCTCAGCAGAATCAGTCACATGTCGTCCGTGAAGAGGGGCGGAAGCTTCCAGACTCCCAGAGACGACTGTGAGTATCGGAGCCTGTCGACAGCCTCACTGACACCCGACTGAAATGTCGTATAAACGCAGTGTTACAAACTGTCTGCTCTATTTTTTTTTTTTTTTCTCCCAGCGTGGAATTACAAGAGCCCTCAGCAGGTGCGTTTTGTGGAGAAACTTACAGACGTGGTTATCAGTCAACTCCCCAACTTCTGGAAACTGTGGATCTCCTATGTTAACGGCAGCTTGTTCAGTGAGGTACGGACCTCCTTTAGACACCGTACCTCCCCATACATTTACAAACATGCACACTCAGCATACAGGACTGTCGTATTCTCCCTTTCACAGCCATTCCAGTTCTAATCTGTAATATTGACAAACCATTTAAACTAATTTCAGTTTATATTGAATTACGGCACTCATGTAAAGGCTCATGTGTGATCCTGGTGTACCTGACAGAGACTGGGCTCTAGGATTTTAGAGCTTCATTTAAATACTCAAAAATAGCCTTTCAGATGAGTTTTTATGTTAATGTTTTTAGTTTTTATGTTAATGTTAAAACAATATTTTTCCAACAGACTGGGTATTTTGTGATTTTTTGTGCTTGCTGGTGGAGTGGTTGCATTGTTGGAATGGATGCAGGAGTAGTTCCGGTTCATTTTAGTGAAACTTACATCAGTGTTGGTCACAAAATCTAAAACCTAGTGTCTCCAGTGACATAGTCAAATCTTTTCACACTGCTGTCTTAATTCAGACTCAGATTCAGCCTAGCTTACAGGGCTCGCAGTATAACTGATTTCAAAAGGGCAAGAAAACTGCCTCTCATTCACACACACACACACACGCACACGCACACGCACACGCTCTCTCTCTCTGTCTCCCTCTGTCACACACATACACACACACTCACTCACTCTCGTTATGTGCTAAAGCATGTGTGACAGAGAGGCTGACTTGCATGTTGTGATTACTCTGGCAGACGGGAGAAAAGACAGGTCAGGTGGAGAAGTTTAAAAGGAACGCTCGGCAGAGACAGAATGACTTTAAGGTGAGTCACACTGCTTTGATCTGATCTGAATGGGCCTGGATTTTCCCTGTCTCGCTCTTTGCTCTGGTGTGTACTTAACACTGTTGGTGAATAGTGTGCAGTATCGGGGTATATTGTGTTTGTGCACAGGCTGACGGAGCCCTTTGTGCAGCTGTGTTGTGTCGTGTGGGGTTTTTATTATTAGGATTATGAAAATGGTGTTGGTAAAATGGGATTTGTGTATATAGGGAATGATTGAGGAGGTAACACGGCGGTTGGTGCAGTTGGTCCGCGGGGCACTGCTGCCGTCCTCGCTGACTGACTCAGAGTTACGTCTTTATGGAGGCTGGGACAATAAAACCCCCCTAACAGGACCTTGGCTGACACAGATCATACACACCGTAAGGTTAGGAGCGTGCGTGCGTGTGTGTGTGTGTGTGTAGCGCGTAGCTGCATGCATGCACAGACAGTTCTGCCTAAATAAGTCAGAAAGCTGCTGGGGATATGTATCTCTCATTGCCATCCGTGTCTCTTTCTCAGGTTGAGTCACGAAGCCCTCTGTGCTCTAGAGATCCCTAACGATCTACTCCAGGTGATCCAGGATCTGTTGCTGGACCTGCGAGTGTACTGTCTCTTAACCACTCTACAGCAGACTGCAGATGGTCCGTACCACGCTCATCAGACACTCATACAGAAAGAGGAGCTTTTCACCAACTGTTCATAGAATCATCTCATTTTTATTAAAGATGTTTAAATGTTTTACAAACGTCTATATATTACTAATGTTTAGACATTTCACAGGTACATTTGAAGTACATTTTATGTGGAGATGCACATGTTTTTTTTTTTTTATTGTTTGTTGTCCCCAGACGTGAAGAGGCTGGCGGAAAAAGAAGACTGGGTCGTGGACAATGAAGGAATCACATCCTTGGTATTATTGCATTTTTCTGTAACAACACTTAGGAATATGATTATGGCTCCTGTCATCATAATCACAGTTTGCGTTATCTTATTGTTGTTATTAGAGTGGATTTTCAGCATGAAAGTCAAGCATTGTCTCTCAGCCAGTGGAGCAGTCAGACAGTTGTGTACTATACAATATAACATTGCTTTTTTATACTACTGACGTATAGAATAGCCTTTCATTTTTGTCTACTGTAAATGAATATAATTAACTTTTATAAATTAAAGTCCATATAAAATGAACTTTATAACTGCATTCAGAGTGCAAAAAATCTCCTTGCAGTAAAATCTGACGTTAGGGACTTCAAACCAAACCAAACAAAAACGTCCCTCACACAAAAACAATTATTAAGTTCATTGGGTTATGTACTGTGTTTGCTAAAACTGATTGTATGCATAGTAAACAAAAATATTTCTATGGAAACCAAACATGAAATATGTCTTGTTCAATGTTGAAGCATGCGAGAAGGGGAAAAAACCTTTTTTCTCAGGACTTTTTTTTTGTCTGTGAAGATTATAAATGTTTTCTTTTTCTTCACCACAGGAAGGGAAATATAATGTTTATCCTCTACTTGTTTTGGAACAACTTGTTTGAATCATCATTTGTGTCCTTGCTAGCTTATTTGATGGAAAATGTAGCTTTCCGATACAGGCTCTGTTACAGATAAAGACAGGATAAAGTTTCATTTGTTCTGAAACACAGTTTTGTTTCAGTACTCTAGCTTGACTTTGTAATTTGAGAATTTTTATCAGAAGCTATAATTCTGCATTGCTGCACCATCCTACTTTTTAATGCTCTGTACTATGGCTTAGAATAGTTTAGATCTTAAGTTATTCTCCTACTCTACACAGATACTGCTACAGGTATTTATGTAGCCTTTCTCAGAAAGTTGTTTTAGTGGTTACTGTTCTCTTTGTGTGTGTGTGTGTGTGTGTGTGTGTGTGTGTGTGTGTGTGTGTGTGTCTTTCAGCCGGCCCAGTTTGAACAGTGCATGGTTCAGATGCTCCAGTCCCTTAAAGAACCTCTGGAGTGTAAACCTGGAGAGGTCAACGTAAGAAAATCCACTCCAATTCATATTTATCACCAGAACATGTAAACAGCATACAGATACACAATACGCATGTATACAAACTTGTAACTCGCATTTAGAGCTCATCATTTGCACAGTATCTTAGGAAACCAAAGCCTCTACTCTAGAACAGTCTGTTAGATTTGTGTGCAGTGGTGTTCTGGATTACACATCCACAAACTAACTTTGAGACAAAAGCTTATCTGTTCATATGCTAACAGAGTGGAAAAGTGTCGTGAGCAGTAATTATTGTAACACACATTGTGAGCAACTTTGTGAGTTGTGAAATTAGTTAAAGTAAGATGTATAACAGGCCAAATACGGCATGATTAGAGTAGTTTAGTCATGGACGTATGAGGTTTCAAGCTTGATCATTTCAAAGTTGCAGCATATAAGAAGATTAGACTGATAAACCATAAGAAGCGAATAATTCATATGTGCTGTTTGTGGTGTCTTCTTGCGTACAGATCTTCCAGCTGGATCAGGTACAGAACCAAGCATGTGAGCTGTTCCTGAGCATCACAAAGGTATGTGAGGTCAAATAGACACCTGTGTAAAGTAGACTTGACTCTTTCAGTAGAGAAAGTGGTTTCTTAACTGTGATGTTTCATTTAGGTATTCATCAGCTGTCTGGAGCAGCTGAGTGTTAAAACGGACAGCCGTGCTGACGCTTCCCAGTGAGTTGACACTAATGCCCTGCACGTGTGTGTTTGTGCGTGTGAGTTTGTTTTAGCGCGTTTGGCGGATAAATCTTTTCCGAATCTTTTCGTTTCAGCATTTCCGTCGACGTGCCTTCTCCTGATCTCTTTGGCAGCGTCCATGAAGATTTTAGTCCCAGACCAGTAAGAAAAGCATTCTGTCTCCACCTTCTCTCCCCTGTCACACCGAAGCTCTCAATATCTGAGCTCTTGTCTTCTATCTGTTTGTCTCCACCTTGGCCTTCTCCCTCTCCAGTGCTTTGTCCTCAGTGGAGAGGAGCGTTAGAGAGATAGAACTGTTGATAAAGTGAAGATCTGACCAGAGGTGGTAGGCATAAATTGGCACACTGGTTTAAATAGTCTGGTCAGGAATTATGTCACAGACTTCACAGGTTCAATAAGAGAAAATTAGTGAAAAGAGTTAATAAGCTTTGAGTGGCGTTGGTAAGAGAACAGTAGTCAAATGGAGTTCAGTTTAGTTCAGCCGTTTCTCCGAGCTGAAGCACAGCAGGGTGAAATAGGCCACAGAAGAGCTTGCTCTCACATGGGGTTTTCCCTTATTTTGTTGTTAAAGAACTGTCGGTTTCCCCTCTCTCACACTCACACATTCACTTACTCACTCACTCACGCTCTCTCCTTCTCTCTCTCTCTCTCTCTCTCTCACTCTCTCTCTCTCTCTCTCTCTCTTCTCACATTCAATCTTTCCATTTTTTCCTGGTAAATGACTCATTAACTCTAAAGACCATAGACCTATCAAATGGTAATCTCATTCTGCCCCACACACACACACACGCACACACGCGCACACACACACATACACACACACATACAGACACACAGAGTCTTTTAAGGCTAATTTTCTCCCTGTGTTTGTGTGTCATGCTCCTGCAGGAACAGCATCTCCTCATTATCCTGAGTAACTGTCAGTATTTAGAGAAACACACTTTTCTGAATTTGGCTCAGCACCTGGAGAAACACAGCTTCACCACCACAGACAAAATCACACGGGTAAGACTTTAACATCTCCCAGAACGACTGTTTAAAACAAAAAAAAGAAAGAAGAAAAAACTTTCCAAAACAAGCGCAGAACGCTGAAATAGCAGTGGTGCTTTACCGTAGTTGTGGTCTGGGTCGAGTCTTGGGTTAGATCTTTTTCTTCTCAATGTTGTTTGAATCTGTGGATGTTGGAATGACTCAGACAGTTTGAAGAGAAATCTACAGGCCTTTTCGCTTCAAAAGCATGACTGTACCACAGCAAAATACCAAAGGGCATGACCCTATATCATCGCACACACACGCGCACACACACAGACACACGTTTACATTCTCTCCAGATGGTTGGTATACTTAGTTAAAGTACAAACACTCAGAATTAGATTACAGTGATCACATCCAGTAACCTTTGGTAGAGTTTTTGATGCAGACGATAGTAACCCCACAGGAACAGAAGACTGGGCCTGTGTGTGTGTGTGTGTGTGTTTTCTCATTTATGTAGTTTAGTTATGCAAATAGTGTATCAAACTGTGTGACTAGTACAAGTTAGTTTAGTCAGAGTGAATTAGTTGTATTGTAGCTATTAGAGGTGTGAATCTTCACTGATCTCGCGATTCGATTCGATTATAATTCAAAGGGTAGCAATTCGAATACAAAACGATTCGTGATGCAAAACGAGGCATCTTCTCTTCCATGTTTTTGGGGGGGCGCATACTTTTTAGTTACCTAGCCTACTTTATTCACAATAAAAACAGTACGCTGGCATGTGTGTTATTTAATTACAATTTTTTTTAAAATCAATTGTTTTCTTTTCTGCATCAATGTGGAATCTTTCACTTTCGCATTGCGATGCTTCGTAAAAACGATTCTTTTCCCCAGCTCTGTTAGCTATGGTGGTTTAATCAGAGTTACTAGATTAGAGAGCTTCATATGAGACCGCATTGTTAACCTTAGCAGATTACCTTATGATGTTTTCATGTGCTTCCATGTGTTCTCAGAGTTTAATGTTAACAGTGAGTACAGTAAACAGAGAGTTTTGTAACCTCTGTATTCTTATGGATTAATGTTATGTTAAGTCATCTGTAAATGTCTGATCCCAAAGCTTCATAACTCATGACTGTTTTTTAATGTGGGGTGTTCCTCCATCCAGATCTTCTGTTTCCAGTTTTTTTTTCTTCAGAATTGACTATATTATGTCTAGTAAGTTTTTACACATGTTACAGGTGTGTTTTACACAACAGTGTACACACTGACAGAAAGGCCTAATCCAACACAGAGAGAGACATTTTGGTCTAGCTGAGAGCTCTGGCAGGAT